>NC_090877.1:24360615-24363115 GCF_036669935.1 Montipora foliosa | reverse complement strand
TTATTATTTGTATAAATCAGTGTTGTTCAAAGCTCTGTTATTTTTGCACCCATGAAAGATTGCACTGGCATCGTTTGTTGTTTTCGTTATTTTATTAAATTTGATATTTCGTTCGCATGATTTGCAATTAATTATATTTGCGATTGCCTGCATTTCTAGACATGAGTGGGGAGAGATTACAGGAAGCGAAAGCTGAATTACCGTCAATTGAACGCGCACTTGCAAGAATTGTATCTCTTTCGCTGGAACAGTGATCTATCCTTTTTATTTTATACTTCGGTTTGCTACAAAGTGATCAACAAACAGTGCATTCCAATTTTAAAATGGTAGGACACTTCACGTTTAATTGACGGGATTACCTTAACCAAGAAAGAGGCCAGAGGTACCCCTTATGACGTAACGCATCACAATTCTCGTGTTGAATGGCTGCTGAAACTTTGCATTTTGTAATTTATAGTAGTCACTCAACAAAATAATTTTGACGCTTTACGTAATAAGAGGTAAGGCCTATATTGAAGTCCTCGCTAGTATAGTTCAACTATTCTGCAATCCTCCTTATCATATACTCAACAAAATATCTTGTTTCTGATTGGCCAATGGCGAATGCATAAATGGGTTATAGAGTGCAATCCAGGATATAGGGTGCATGCAATACGGAAGTTGCTATGGAAACACCGGGGACCAAAGTGAAAACATCGTAGAGCAACTTAAAGAAAATGCGAAAAACAAAAACACTTTGAAAGCTACACAGACCTGGTTGAATGTCTAGCATACATGGGCGACTGAAAGAAAACTAAACCCAAAACAAGAATACGAGCACGAACAAAGTAGCGCGTTTGAGTAATTTTGTTGAGAATATAATAAATAAAAAATCGTATGAACCTGCTCGTGCATTTCGTGATTTATGGTCACTCATGATGTTTTAAAAGTTCTCAATTTGCACTCGCCTACGGCTCGTGCAATTTTGAGGACTTTCAAAACATCACTCGTGCCCATAGAAGTTAACTATCAATAGAGTTATTTCAGTAGAGTTATGACTTAGAGTTAGAGTTAACGACTTCCAAAATCCTGAATTCAAGATTTTGGAAGTCCAAAATCTTGAATTCAGGATTTTGGCAGGATTTTGGCAGGATTTTGGCAGTTAACCTCCCTGACAAGAAAATCAATCAAGGAATATTAAGCACAACAATGCAGTACGTCACATGGAAATTCTTCAAAATTCTGAAACGTATTTAAGCCGTTCATGTTCTCCAGAAAACCTCGCATGACAGAGTCAATTCAACTCTCTCAGGACTCAAACATCACTCAAGAAAAACATCACATGGCAAATATACTAAATACAAAGTTTCTCAGTATTGGCATACCATCAAGGGAAGACTACAAGAATCATGCCAGTATCTCAAGGATAAAAGAAATTTTCACACGTGCCGAAGAACTTAACCTTATAAGCGAGTGAGCAAAGCACAAGTAGAAGAGTTATTAAAAAACATTAATATTCGAAAAGCTACCGGATGTGATCAAATCCCTGCCAGGGCCCTGAAAGAAGGTTACTCTAGTCTCAGCCTTCCAATCAGTTCTTTGATCAACAAAGTAATAACAAGAGGTGAGATACCTAGTACGTGAAAACATGGCGAGGTTTTACCATCCTTCAAATGTGAAGATCCAATGGATAAAACAAACCATCGACCTGTCACAATTTTGCCACCAATAAGAAAAGTGTTTGAGAAAAGTGTGTGTCCACAGTTAACAGCACACTTTGAGGCTATTTTCTCAGGGTCTCTGATTGCATATCCGATGCAACATAGTTGTTTCTCTACTTTACTAAGATTAACTGAGGATTGGAAAGGTGATCTGGACCATAACAATATCATTGGAACGGTCCTAATAGATCTAAGCAAAGCCTTGACCGTCTTCCTAACCTATTTAATATCTTTGTAACTGACCTTTTCTACAATGTAAAGAAAACAAAATTATCAGCCTATGCCGATGACGTGCAACTTTATTCTAGTCACAGAAATGCGCGAACTCTAAAACATAATCTAAATTCAGAACTAGCTATCGTGTCATGAAGCTGGATCAGTGACAACGGTCTCATTCTCAACCCTATTATTTAGACGACCCAAGGCTCAACGTCACCAACAGAATGAGGATGATATTAGTTTTACGGTAAATGGGACAGTTGTAAAGCCAAACATCAGTTGCAAGCTACTTGGTGTTCACATAGATGAATATCTGAACTTTGGTAAACATGTTGTACATCATCACGTAAGAAAACAAGCAAACATATAGCGATCGTAAGCAGGTTTAAGAAGTTGTTGAGAACTAAAAGAAAACTTTTGTTGTAAAACGCCTATATGCTACCGCAATTTACCTACATTTTACCGATTGGATGCATTGTGGCAAAACAGCAGCTAGCAAACTCGAAAAGCTAAACGAGCGTGCTATGCGGTGTATTTTTAATGACAACGTTAGTACCTATGACGAATTACTAGTTAAGGCA
>NC_090877.1:24350615-24355615 GCF_036669935.1 Montipora foliosa | reverse complement strand
AACTTGCTGAGAATTTGACGTTTCGTTAGCTTCATAGGGCCCGCTGTTGCATTGTCCGTCATACTAGTTGATTCGATTCTGATCTTGAATGAAAATTTATCTTCTTTGGGAAGCCAGACAGTTCCTAAAGCTTTCTCTGTATGTGTTTCGCCTCCAAGCACGATTTCCTCTGAATATTCTTTAGAATCCAGGGTTACATTTGATGTCCTCTTCTTGACTTGAAAACCTCCAGTAGCGAGTACTTCATCAATGTCAGCGATCAGCATTTTAGCTTCATTAGGATCGACGGCCGAGTCGCATATGTCGTCCACATAAGTGTTGTTAAGGACGGCTTTGGCGGCCTTTGGTTTTGCGTCTTGATTTAGTTTTGCCGTTTTTTGCATTGCTGTGATGGCCATCGCTGGTGCAGGCCGGTCTCCAAATATTTGTGAGAACGGTCTTAACGTAAGTGACCGGCTCACGTTCCATTTCGAAGTTTCTCCATAGGAATCTGTGGACATGTTGATCATCTGGCAGGATGGCGACCATGAAGTACATTTTCGTTATGTCACCACAGACGGCAACTGCATTTTCTCTAAATCGTAACACAACACCAAATAGGTTGTTCAATAGATCAGGTCCCTTGTACCAATAGTCGTTCAGGCTGTGGCCCTTAAAGGAAGCTGAGCTGTTGAACACGATTCTGATCGGCGTAGTCTTCTTTCCTGGGCGCACAACAGCATGGTGGGCTATATAGTGCACTGGTCCCTTCCATTCCTTATTCTCTTCCTCCGTTAAGAAGTACCTTCTGTGAAAATTCTGTACGGAAAACAACTCAATTACGTATGGGTAAATGAGAAAATAAAATGAGAAAATACGTAGTGTCTAGAGGCGGAGTGAATACTTTGAGCAAGGTAAGTGCGTGGTGCTGATCTCCACGAATGGCAATTCGAACTGATCCCTTCGTATCACATGAGGAGACAAGTTGTACCACATATATGTTGGACATTTCATAAGACTTGCGTTTGTTGCCGTTACATAAGTTATCTTTAAGCACATTTTGACTGTTTCAGTGTCAAAGAGGCTGTTGAACAGTTCTTGTGGTGGAGTAGGAGGAAAAACACCATCTGCAGGTGTAATTCTACTGATTGGAGTAGTTGTGAGGTACTTCGTGGAGTTAAATTGTTCATCTGTGATGGTGTAACAGAGCTTATTACTAACCTCTTGGTGTTACACCATAGAAATGGGGCCTGTGTTGTCAGTAATGGTACAGCGGGTTAGCCACTGCGATAAGAAAGCCACATGACTTGTTCAATGGAATCCGAATCAAGTGTTAAATTCCCTATTACAGATGTCAATTGACTTTCTTCGATGGTGACCACAGGTTCCTCGACAGACATCGATAAGGTCCAAGAGTATTCGTATGAGATGTCATTATTGTTTTCGATTTCAATGCGAAACCTTTTGTTGAGGATGGATAAGGTCGTGCTGGGAAGTATCTTGAACACGTCTTTTTTGTGTGATATTATGCAGAGTAACTGGCTCTCTCGAGTTTTCATACACTTTTAAGAGTCTCTGTTTGTCAGTGTCGTAGCATACTGCCGCGTCTTTGGTGGAGATGTTCGTCGATTTGAAATAGGAGGAAAGGATTTTGCTGTGCTTTTCTAGTGATGGGTGAGACATTGTGGACATATCCCTTAAGCACTGAACGTACTAGTACCTAGCGTGATGGCGGCTGTATGCGTGTAGATGTCTGGTAGTTCATGTCGTTTCTGTTTGTATTGTTTTTGTTCTGAATATACAATATGCCAACTGAGCACGAAATCTTTAACGGTTTCCGAACTTAGGAAAATGCGGAAGGATGAATTTCTTCCAAGTATTCAGCGTGAAAATCAAGCATGAGTTTGGAGTGTTGAACGCCGCCATCATGGTTCTCACAGATCGCTGCGATGCGATCGAAAAATTGCAGGGCTTCATCTCGGCAAAGTATGATAAAGTTTTAGAAGCTCTTCAGTCAGCTAATAAGAAGTCAACTGATCATGAGCTGGAAGGAAATAACAAGATGCAAGATGATCGGATTAAAAGGCTGGAACAAGCGTTGTTTTAAATTGATTGCACGATCAATGAAACTCAACAATAATTCAGAAGAGATTGCTTGGAGGTAACTGGCATTCCCATGCTGCCAATTGACAGCCCAAAGCATTTGGTTAAAGAATTGGAGCTGAATTAGATGATGACTGTATTTCGACTGCTGATACAAAGAAACTTAAGAACTGTATCATAGTAACTCGTTGTGACGCCTTGACAAACTGGTTTTAATTTGTCCCATTTCAGAAACGTTATCAATAAACACATCAGAATCTATGAATAGTCACGAGCCAAAGGTAACCTAGTGATCCTCTGTTCTTGCCAGAATGGGAACCTTTGGATCTGTTTCTGTCAGGTAAGACACTTTTGGTGAGTACAACAGCTATTCTCACTCATCGAGTTTGCGCCAGTTTCGCCAGCGATGGTATGCAATGTTTGTAAAGCGTGCCTTTCATCCCAAGCGTCACAAAGCAGCAATTGTTTCTCCTTTCTCTGATTTACACACTCATTGCTCTTATCAGTGCAAAGGCATTCCCTCAACCCACCGACTCTCCACCGTTAATCTTGTCTACCGACCACTAAGAGACGAATTATGTTCCATGGAGTGTAGAAAAATGAGTGTGTAGTATAAGAGTTCGAAGACTTATGTGGGGTCCTCACAAATACTAAACATGAAAAACCTTCATGGAACGGATCAAAATGTGTCAATGAAACGATGGGTACTTCTTTGGAAGAGAGTTGACCAATAGAAAATGTAGAAAATAAGCCAATGAATGTCAGGCGATTCTTCAAATTGAATTAGCTTTTGTTGTAAACAAGTGAGAATTGCCACGTACAATATTCTGGTGGGGTAAAGTGCGAGTGCTGGTTAGCCAATTTATTTATCTTGACAGTTTTGATCATGTGTAAAAACGTGGGAAAGATCACGGAAAAGTGCTTTTGAACACGTGAATTGCGTCAAGTTGGCATCAAAGTGGTCAATGAAAGGAAAGAGGGTTATCACTGGATTGCTAATATGGCAATCCCAGTAGGAAAATGGGTGAAACTTAGTCGTTTTTCCTTTCTCTTTTTTCTTTTCCGTGTCGGGAAAAGTCTTTCCTATCCAACCCCTGCTAAGTAGTGTCTTTGTGCGTAGAGTCTTCTTGGCGTATGTTTCTTCGGTTTCAGGGGGTAGTAGCAATGCGTAGATATTATCCGGTGGACACAGTAGAATATTTAATTAAGGTATCACTATACCCCAAAATTGATAATTTTGACAAATTTTAGTTTTTGATATTCCCAGGTACATCTCATCGAGTTCTGTTAATTGCGAAAAGTTCCGCGAAAAAAGGTTTCTTATAGACAAAGTTGTAAAGGAAAAACGATTCTATGAATAAATTATCTCTAATGAGAAGCTGTCAACAAGTTGTCATTATCAAATAAATTGCAATTAAAGGTCACGTGATAGAAGCGCAGCATGTTTGCTTTGCATCGCGCGATAAGTCTGTCACGGGTAATCGACTTGTTTTGTTGACGTTGTGGAAAGTGTCTTCAAGAAACAAACGCAAAAGATCGTGTCCTTTTTCAAGTGCGAAGAAGGCACCGAAACGGAAAACCTCAAAAGTATTTAATAAGGAATGGGTCGAAGCGCTCACCGCTAGTGATAAAGCCCGGGGGGGGGGGGGGGGGGGACCCCCTTATAAGGGCTTAATGGGGACGTGCGGCCAGCCAGGGTATGTTTTTCGGGATTTTTGTCTTGAACAGGGTATCGAATTTATAATTTTTGTCTTAATCAGGGTATCGATTTATCAATTTTTGTCTTAAACTGGGTTAAATGTCTTAAACAGGGTATCAAAAATCGGAATTCTGTCTTAAAATGGGTAAGAAAATCAGCGATATTTGTCTTAAACAGGGTCAGGGTATGAGGGGTCGCGCCGCACCTCCCAAACCAAGGATACATCGCTCCTTTATCAATCAACACGTAATTACTTTTCACATGTTTTGAGATCTTATTTTCCCTACACCGGAAAAACGCCCTAAAGTGTATTTTGCTTTATTTCTCAAAACTAACATTTCATCGAATGAGGCGCACGTTTCCATTTCGTTTACAGCAAGTTTTCATCCTTTTTTGCTGAAACTTGGCAAAAATGTTGCTCGATGATGTGGCAAAAAAACCGTGTCCGGGAATTTTTATTTTTTGCCTCCTTCGAAGGCAATGAGTATTTAAGCAAAGCTAATGCGTGTTTTATAAAAATTTAAAGTTTAACAGCGTACAAAAAAACAAACCAGGCAACGGTTTTTTAGATGAAGGTTTGAAGAAAACGTAGCTCGCTTTCTAGGGTTAAATTCTGACCGGAAACGAACTCAATTTGTGAAACTACATACTTTTAAAAAATGATCGCTATTTTAGGAAAGGTTTTTATTTCTTGCCTTAAATCAACTAATAATCGAAATTTACCATTCCTAAGCTTTTAGAAAATATATACTTTATTGGGGTTTTCATAAAACGTGTGCCCGTGAAGCAGCGACAATGCGAGGTTGTCATTTGGGGTACACTGATTCCCTAACGTGCAATGGCGTCGAAAGTCATTGCAACGCAAATGGCGTTTTAGTGGATCTTTAAACAAAATATACTCTTATGGAGCTCAATAATGGAGGGCCAATTGGATAAACAAGACAGGTGGTAAAAAATAAATATCTGGAATCTTCAAAGCGACGAGTAATGCTCTTCGACAACAATTGCATCTTTCGCCGTCGGATATCAGAAAGAGAGCTTTGTTTCTAATGTTATTTGGTGTTATGTACAACACTGAAACCAACACTGATTGGCAAATTCTGTATGGGTTAACCCTAACCCTAACGAAAGACGTAAGTTTCTAGGCTAAAAAGTACGTTGTCTAACTCTAAAAGCGACGAACGGTTAACATTAACAAGAACCTTGACACAAGATGATC
>NC_090877.1:24328115-24345615 GCF_036669935.1 Montipora foliosa | reverse complement strand
CCCAGCAGTGTCAAATCTTTAAGCAATACTGACGCGCACCTGGAGTTCTATCATATTTGAAAACCAGCCATTGCTGGCAAACATATTCAAGAAACCTCCTTTCATATCATTCATACAAGAGGGGTATATCATTCAAGCACATGCTTGTTAAAGCAAAACTGTAAACTGAAGGTTTTGTAATTATCTGTAAGCACAAACCAGTACAAAAGAGAGGCCGGTGCAGAACTGTCACATTCTTTCAAATTCTCAGCGCGGTGGGTTGTGTTTTTATTAAAGTGTTCACATACATAGATGAGACTCTGAGTGGTCTCTTACGAGAGCTTAAAAACAATGAGAAAGTCCGGCTGGGAAATCCCAATTAAAAGTGGTCGCGGTCGTTTACGGGAACGGTCGCTTACGAGAGCTTTCAATTATAGAGTATAAGTGAAATTTAAAACGAGGTTTTACATTGGTAGTCGTAACTAGAGCTGGTTGCTTGCTAGAGTGGTCGCAGTGAGAGCTTGGGTGATACTACGACAAGGGCTGGTTGCTAGAATACATTCAGAACATTGCACTCAGGTTTACAGAGAAACGGATCAAATTGTCATTATTATTATTATTATTATTATTATTATTATTATTATTATTATTATTATTATTATTATTAACTTCGCTTTTAATCAATATTTGTAAACCTGAGTGCAATGTTCTGAACGCGATCAACTCATCGCATTCGTAGCACTCGAAAGCTATTATCTGCTAGGAATAGACCAGTTTTAAATGGATATTTTTCCCATTAAGTTCGGATCTTTTCAGCTTCGATAACATGGCAGAACGGCGGGGACTACTAAAACTTGAGAGAAACATTTTAAGAAATATTTACAGGTAAAAAATTCTCTTTCACTTTTAGCCTTTCGCACTTATCCTGACGTCATTATCAAATGTGGAAATTTTGAGAGATAAAACCTCTAGTAAATGCTGAAAGGGCAAAATGGCTATTAAGTGAAAACTAAGTTATGGAAAACGGCGATGCTTGCTACACTTCTTCTGAAATAAAGGTTAAAACATCATAGGCATTTTTAAAACAAGTAAATTATCATTACCCGTCATCTTCAGAACCAGGGATGTCGTGGCTGTGATAAAGCCTTGAGAATTGACCAGCTCTGTTCTCCAGTAACTTTGAAGGCTTGTCAAATTCTACTAATCGTCCGTTTTCCAGAACTAAAACTCTATCATAATCAATAACGGTATTCAATCGATGCGCAATTGTGATGACTGTACAATCTTTAAATTTCGTACGGATTGTTTCTTGAATCAATTGATCCGTTTTGTGATCAACGTTCGCAGTTGCTTCATCCATGACGATGATTTTGTTCCTCTTCAGTAAAGCGCGAGCTAGACACAACAGTTGCTTTTCTCCAACGCTGAAGTTTGCTCCACATTCTCTAACCTCTTCGCTGAGCTGACGAGGCAACTTTTCTACCGTAGGCTTCAAACCCGCTTCTTCTAGGACATCCCAGAGCTCCGTGTCTTGGTACTCGTTGAAGGGATCCAAATTCATTCGAAGGGAAGCGGTAAATAGCACAGGATTCTGGGTAATTGCTGCCATGGCTTGACGAGATCTTTGAATGTTAATATCAGCAATATTGACACCATCAATAATGACGTCACCTGTCGGTTGAGGCATACGAAAGAGAGCTGCGACCAATGACGACTTGCCTGCTCCTGTGCGACCAACGATTCCAATCTTCTCATGTCGGTTAATGGTGAAAGTCAAATCTTCAATTATCTTGGGACCACCTTCGTAGTAGACAAGTCCTAAATTATTGATACTTACTTGACCGTGCTGTGGCCAGTTTTCAGGAGGTTGCTGATTAGTGTTGTATCCAGGCTCTCGATCTAAGTGGGTGTAAGTGATGATTCGTTCAACTGATGTCATGTAGTTTTCAACTTCCGAACATCTTCTGATGGTATACTGCCATGTATCGAGGCCAAGGTACAAAACGTACACAATGGACAAGGCGGACGAACCTTAAATGAAACCAGAAATAAGAAGAAGCGAATTAACGTGAAATATTTCAGAATTAAATAATTTTGGAGCGTAGTTTAACTGTTTATGATAGTTTTTGGTAATCTGTTTTTAAGAATTTTGAAGAACTCAGGTGTTAAACAAACTTACCGGAGTCCTTATTGGTCAAAATAGCAAGGAAAACCACAAACACAACGAAGACAATGCAGATCATGTCAACTTGGGTCCCAAGCCATCTTGTGGTTGATATGATGGCAAACCAGACCTTGTTGTGTGCGTCTTGGTATCTGACACAAAAAAGAGCACAAAAGCTGTTTTAATTCTCCTCAGTAAAAATATATCGTCTTTAAGCAATGAAAATCAGGTCTCTGCATCCTAAAAGGCCTTTCAGTTAAAACACTTTATAAGATGAAAACGACGTCAGTTTGAGCCTTGTCCATTGGAGAAAGACCCGATTACTTTTTTCAAGAGTCAAAGATAACATTTTCAATTTGACGTAGAAGTTTAAAACAACCCTTATGCAGGTAGTTTCGTGGGCGAGTAATTTATTATTATACAATGCTCTATTGTCAATCTGGTTTTTATACCTCGTAGCCAATCATGATCAGAGGAATGGAATTGTACCACTGGCACGAATGAAGAATTAATAATGACCACAGATCTCACTAAACGTCCACCGTACTGTTTTGAGCAAAAGAGAGCATATTAATGAGCCAATTAAATTAAATCAGAGTTAAGGTTAATGGAGGTAATAAAACTGTTTCGAATGCATGATCAAGAACACAGACTCTTGATGACTGGTTTCACTTTTTTGCGAGGCTTTCATGAGGTCATGTTTGGAATTATGAGAAGCGTTAGTGAAAGTTTCCTAGCCATATTTTATCGCAAAGACACAATATTTTGTCTGCAATTAAGGAAAAAGTTCGCGTTAGCAAGTAAAAAATATCGCAAGAATGACATATTTAACGAAGAAAAAGAAATGGGAGGCAAAGGGGTTTTTGCATAGCAAGTCACAAATATAAAGAATATCGCAAAAGTCGTAAGGATTTTGACATGGAACGCCTCGATCGTATGTGAATTAGTAGCGCCTGAGCGATTACTTAGCCAAGGAAATTCCGTTACTCCAAAAAAAAAAAAGGAAAACCATCCTCCCTTCCGACTCAAGTGCTTGATCGCTTATGAACGAAGCAGCTAGCAGGCATAACTGAATGCTCCAATACCCAAAAGGGCAGAGCCTTTCCGTTCTTTTTGGAACGTTGACCGTACTTTCTGTTATGGTGCGATATTTGCGGCTTGCCAAGGATCCCTTCAGCTTTTGTTTCTTTCTTTTTCGGCGTTCATTTTTTCTTATTTTTCGTATATATGTTATTCTTGCCAGCGAGCATTTTATCCTTGCAGACAAAATGTTTGCGACTTTAACAATCTTTCTTATTAATAAATAGAAAATTTTCAGTGCTAACGCTTACACTCTTGAGAAAGTTCTTATTTTGCAATACATGTGATTCTTTTTAACACGCATTTGTCTTTACAGACGAAATCCTTGCAAGTTTTCCGGTCTCTCTTTCAGTTAGCAATTTTTAATCTAACGCTTATAACAATCCTGGACATAGGTGTGGAGATAATTTAACTGCATGACTGGCAATAATGGATAGCTAGCTAAAGACGGAGTTGATGATATATAACGACGTCATGACGAAGCAGATCAGACCTCAAATAGGTCTTTTGCGCTTGACAATACCGTGCCAGAGGTTTTATTTCCTCCATTAACTTTCATTACCGATATTACAACTTCATTTGAATGATCGCTTTTCCGCCAAAACAACATGGGTGACACTTATTGCACTCACGAGTGCGAGTTGGTCGAAATTCAACCTTCCTGATTCGCTAAGAGGTATTTTAAGTCAGATTTACAACTATTGTGCCATATTTCAAGGGATTCTTTTCATCGTTTATCGGAATTGAAAAGATGAAAAACGCGCCATTATATTCTTCAAAATAATTCTTATCGGGATCAAATCCAATGATCGAAGTTGGAAAAAAAACTAAACTTTAAATACATACCTGTACAAGGACTCAAGAAATGTGTTCTCTTTCTTGAAGGCCCTAATATGTACTAATCCTTCCAACGTTTCGCTAAAATGAGACAATACTGGACTCCTGTTTACTGCTTCCATTCGCCTAAGATCCCGTGCAGACCTGAGATAGTAACGCGCCATTAAAAGAAAAACCACGACGGAGGTAATGGCCGGGATGGTAACCCAGGGATTCAAAACAGACGGAAGAACAAGTGACCCGGAAGCATACAGACTATGTAAAAGAGCGTTCAGAAATGCATAAGGTAATATTTCGTCTACAATGCCAATATCTCGCGAAAATCTGTTTAATATTCGTCCAACTGGGTTGGTGTCGAAGAATATAACAGGAGCTCTCAACACCGCTGTCAGCATGGAGTGATGAAGATTCTTTGAAGATATAACCAAGGCATTTAATGTCACGGCTGCCCTGAAGAATGACAAGAAAAAGGCTGCAGCCCCTAAGCCACCAAAAATGTATAAATTCTTGGTCTGAAACTGAGGATCATGTGATCGGGAAGTCACTTTTAGAAGCCACCAGTCAGGAAGTATCAGGAATCCTTCGAGAAAACAAATTTAACAGATATGGCGTAGTTAGTGAAGAGAGTGTCAGCTATTGTGTCAAAAATCCCTGCAAAGCCGGTATGACAAGCTCTGAAATGGAAGGGAACTGGGGAGAGAAGGGAGGGGTTTTTTTCCCAAGTCCCTTGCCATTCCACCGCTCGCTCTACCTCCCAGGTATCATTCCCTTTCAGCACTTGCTAGGTGGGCTAAAAGTTTCCCTTTCGGCTGCATAAGCCATACCCTCTGATACCGAAAGGTATCAAGTCTGAGCGCAGGGTTTTGCTTTGTTTCTTCAAGGGAACTTAAAAGTTCCCTCATCCCCGAGTGAATGGCTGTTTATTAACGGAGGGAGATCTTAGGGGCGCATCATGTAAATACCATTGCTTATGTCCAATATACATAAACTGATACAGTCCGTCAAACGAGCCGTAATACGAACTGAACGGACCGTGAAGATCTTTACGATCCGACGGACCGTATAAACGGTCTGTTTGGTTTGAAAACGCAGGAAAGTGGCTAGTCGGGCCGTATACGGACTGAAAGATGGATCTCATTGGTGTTCTCCTCGAAAAAGACGAGACGTTAACGGTCCGTACGGCTTGTACAAACCATGAAATGACGAGTCGGTCTGCACAGGGACTGAAAAATGCATCTCATTAGCGTTCTCCTTAAAGGAGACGAGACGTTGACGGTGCGTACGGTTTGTACAAACCGTAAAAAAGTGCGTCCGTCCGTATACGGAATAAAAAATGCATCTCATTAGTGGGACTTCGATTAGACATGCGGATGAATTGCCTTCTAAGCGAGCGATGAAACCAGACAAAAAGGAAGACAAAGGGACTTAACAAGTTTGTATAGCTGGCGCCGACAACAAAGCAATAAAGGCAACACGACAAAGGCACCAAACATGCATGTATGCCTCGTTCTTTTAGGCTGATGCGACGACATAGGCACCAATCATGTATGTATGCCTCGTTCTTTAAGCTCATGTGACGACAAATGCACCCCTTGTTCTTTAAGCTCATGGGACGGAGAGAGAAGACGAAATTTCAACGAAGACAGCCGCGAGGCTGAGAGAAGCCGCGAGTGGAGAAGACAAAATTTTAGTGAAGAAAGCCGCGAGGCTCGTACCTTACTATTGTAACTTAGTTTGGGGATCCAACTACAAAAAGTAGTCTTAAGCGAGTCGTTATTTCACAAAAACGAGGAACTAGACATTTACTTGTTTCAATCAGGTCAATTTATTTATTCTTTTTAAAATTCTAATCTTCCTTCACTTTCTTTTTGCTTACCAGATTGCAGAAGAAGTATACGTCAATTTTCTGTTTTCTTTCAAGGACCAAAGTTTTTTTAATAATCTAAGTTCAGATATCACTGGTTCTTCATCTTTTGCAACCCTCAAAAATAAGCTAAAGCAATCCTTTATTACAAAATATTCAATCAAAAAAGAAAATTAATGTTTATACATGTATTACTTTTTAATATAAAATTCGCTCTCGACATCCTGCCTCTTGCTTTTTTGATGATGTCATCACTACTCTTTGTTATTATTCGTAATGAGACTTTATTTCATATAAGCCCCGTGGTTTCATTTAGGTTTCCTTTCCACTTTTCCTTTTTATCCTGTAAACTTGTATTTTTGTAATGGATGTAGTGTGGCAAAGTGAATAAATAAAGACAAAAATAAAGAATAAAAGAAAGGCTGAAAGAAATAGAGGGAGAGTGAACAGAGACAATTACAACAAAGAACGCCCCGAGGTGGAAAAGGCGAGGAATAGAGCAGACAAGCGACAAAGAAGCAATGAACAACGAGGAAGAGATATACAAAGGCGAAGAGAACGGCGACAGAACTACGGGAGCCATATGAGACTATCACGGCAGAAAGTGAGAAACGTTTACTTTTATGATGCTTTTACACTGAAGTGCGTTGGGCGAACAATTTCACTTAACCGCGGCCGAAGGAGATGAAATTACAAAAGGTGAACACTTAATGACAATGGTTAGTTTCCCTCTAACTTTTAATTTTTTATTGTTCATTCCTCGCTGCCTAGTTAGTTGTAAAACCGAAAAAGGCCTGTCTTGTTGACAAATCAGTGACGTATTTCACAGGACGCCGCCGGTCAAGCCACCAGCACACATCATTGGCGGGTTTTGTTGTCATTGTTGTCTTTTTCGTTACGCGTATCCGACCTCTCGACGCCTACGTTGAATTGAACTGTAGTACATATTTACTGGGTTGCCATAGGCAATCCAGTCAGAACATGAGTAGAATTTCTCCGTTGTTTTTTCTGTGAGGGAAAATGGAAACTGTCACTCGCCTGCTAAGTTTTGTCTTTGTGCATAGAGTCTTCTGCCCCTACTGTTGGTAGGTTTCGTGGGGTAGTAGAAATGCGTAGATTTTATCCGGTGGGCACAGTAGAATATTTAATTAACCTGCAATGGCGTCGAAGTCATTGTAAGATCTTGTAACGCGAATGGCGTTTTCGTGGATCTTTAAACAAAATATACCCTTATGGATCTCAAGAATGGAAAGTCAATTGAATAAACAAGACAGGCTATGAAAAATAAATATCTGGAAGCTTAAAAGCGACGAGTAGGGGACTGCGACAACAATTGCATCTTTCGCGGGATATCAAATTGAGCCATTTTACTAACTGTGGTGTTATGTACAACACTGAAAGCGAGTGGCAAATCCTGTAGTAACTTTTTCTGGTGGGACATGGGCTTAACAAACTCAAATCGAACACCTGAAGTGGATGTTGGATCTATGTCGTCTGGCTATTTATATCTTTATTTATTTGCACTCAACTCTGTACAGTCTTCAGGTAAAAATAATTGTAAATTTGACTAATTCTCGTTTGTCAAGAATTATTTAAAAGTACGCTTGCTGTCCATTTTTTGCTTCATTATTGAAGGAAAAGGTTCTTCAGAAAAGGACTTTGATTATGGGTCTTTGATTATAGGTCTGTAGTCTGTAGTCTGTAGTCACTGTATTTGTTTTTCCCACTAATGAGACTCGCAGTCGGAGACTGAATTGTTAAGAGCGCGGCTCGACGAGGTTGGACCGAAGGAGCTGTGCTGCCGGCTAGGCGCTCGGCCTCTGAACACGACCCATGTATGACCTCGGAGCACAGCGCAACAGCCAGATGGAATAGGCTGGGAGTCAATTTTGCTGACGGAAAAAAAACGGAGTACCCAGAGAAAAACTCTCGGAATCAGGTTGAGAGCGACTGCAACTTAGCCCACATACGATCTCGGGGCCGAGAATTGAACCCAGGTCACAGAGGTGGAAGGCACGGTTGATAACCACTAAGCCATCCTGACTCTCCGTTCTTACGACGTTCTTAGAAGTTTGGTCAATCTCGGCATCAACGTTCTTACAAAAAGGTGCTTATAACAAAAAAAAAGGAGTGTACTTTTCAGTCCGTATACGGACCGGCTAGAAAATTTGCGGTCCATACAAACCACTCAGTATACAGACCGACTAGACAATTTACGGTCCGTACAAACCGGAGTACCCAGAGAAAAACCCTCGGAATCAGTTTGAGATCGACTGAGACTCTGCTTACATGCGATCTCGGGGCCGAGAGTTGAACCCGGGTCGCAGAGGAAACAAACCGTACAAACCGTACGAACTGTCAACGTTTCTGCCCGGCTGCAAGGATATTTAATGCATGGCTTGGCATTATTCAAGTCCCACTAAACGTTTTCAATTACAAACCGTACGAACCGTCAACGTTTCTAAGTTCCACAAATCAGATGTATTTTTCAGTCCGTATAAGTGCCGATAAGCCATTTTACAGTCTGTACAAACCGTAGGCTTAATTTACAAACTGTATCAGTCTACAACCCTCAACCTTAGTTGCACTTACCAAAATATTCCAGAACAAATTATCGCAGAATACTGTAGGGGCAAAAGCAAACTGAAGAGGAAGACTGAGCCAAGCTAAGAATTTCCGGCAGAACTATACTAAGCTAAAGTCACTGAGGGCGCGTTCGATTGACCCTATTCCGGAATAAGAATACGTGAAGTGATGATTACAACGGTATGTTTGGCGCGTTTCAAAGCAGCAAGGATAATAAAAATATGTTTAAAATAGCATTTCAGCAGATGTTTGACAATTTTAATGTGAATCTCCGTAAAAACGAAGGATTTTTAACTTATTTTCCATGTATTCCTATTCCGGAATACGGTCAATCGAACGCATCCTAAATTGCATCGAGGGATCAATTTTTTCAGCTTTCATATTTCCCAATGTATTCGTTGCTTTTTACAAGAAAGAAGGACATTTAGTTTCCCTCGAGTCTCAATGTTTCCCGAAGTGAATGTTTATTGCTGATCGTGAATGGTTTTTACGAAGGCCCTGAAAAGCGCCAGCTTGGTTTCACTACCATGGCAACATAATGGTTTCAAGTATTGTTAACCCCAAATACTTCAAAGTGGACATAAAACAAGCTTGGATCCTTCGACACTCATAATCACGACAAGAACTGCCTGTCATATTTTTTAGGTTTTCGCGCTAAAAAAGGACTCATATTTCAAACTTGCAAAAGATATTTAGGAACAAAATTTGACCAAATGAAAACCTCACATAACTCACAAAATAGTAGTCAAGATAGAAGTAATAAAAAGTAAAACAAAAACCTTGTACGAGAACGAAGAACATGATCATAGCTCCAACCGTCGGAGCAGACATTCCTGCTCGCATGTAATTCCAGTAAATTATCCACGAAATAGAACCAGCCAAAAGATCTTCGTCAGCATTTTCGAGTCCAATGGCATCTTCCCACTGTTCGGTTTCCCTTTCGTTTATTTCTTGAATCGCAGATCTCTCCCTCAGTACCGCGGTGACTTCTTTTATTTCAGGAGACCGGTTTACTGTATTTAGATCAGATTCAAGCAATGTCGCAAAGCTACCTTTCAATGACGTTTCTCCGTTTTTCATAACAATAATATTCTTGGCATCCTTGAGCACTTGAAAGTTGTGGGTGATCATTAACCGAGTTTTGTCATGCAATAAGGTGCTGATGCAGTTCTGAAAAATGTGGTGTCCGACCTTTGTATCAACTGCACTCAATGGATCATCCAGCAAGTAGATATCAGCATTAAAGTAGACTGCACGTGCCAATTCTACACGAGCTCTCTGCCCACCACTCAAAACTATTCCACGTTCTCCGACACGTGTCATGTCCCCAAAAGGGAGTCTTTCTAAGTCTTGGTGAAGGTCACAAGCCCCTAACGTTTTGCCATACTTCTTTGCGTCAAACGTTTCCCCAAACAAGATATTTTCTCTTACGGTCCCAGAAAATACCCAGGGCTGCTGACTAATCCACGCAATTTTACCGTAATATGTGATGTCTCCGACAAGTAGTGACATTTCATTTAGAATTGCATAAAATATTGAGGACTTTCCGCAACCAACGGGACCAGTGATAAAAAGAAGATCACCTTTGTCAGCCGTTAAAGACACCGATTTCAAGGAAGGTCTTTCCCACCTACCATTCCAACTGCATACCACATTCTGAAGTGAGATGGTGTTTGCATTGTTATCTTTAAAGGATTTACCTTTCTTACAATTAGCAAAGGCACCGTGGAGAAATTTCTGTGCGCTGCTATAGTCATACTCAAGTAAGTCTTGGATACGACACAAAGCCTTAGCAAAGTCGGCTAATTCTTTCGCTCCTTGTGCAACGGTCCACGTGACATGTGTTTTAATTGAACTCAGGAGTGATAGAATCATGAAGGTATTATATGAGTTAAGCTCTACTCCATTTAACACCATTGTGGTGAATGATATGAAAGCTGCGATAGTATTGCAAGAGAAATATAAAGTATCAAAGGTTGCTAAGATAGCTGCTTCCCACCTGATTAGCTTCATTTCATTTCTGAAAGAAAAAAAAAAAAGCCTCGTCATATTTCACCCCCCTCAGAAAACGATAACTGGTAATATCAGTCCGATGATAAATAACGTGTTTCTTAAGCAGGAAAGATGTATTAAATATCTTGGTGTCTTTATAGACTTAAATCTTGGAATATTATCTGATTTGGCCCCCTTTCAGATTGCACTATGTACTTTTGTACAGATTTAAAAAAAATAGATTGTTACCTCTTGTTTTTGATACCTCGGTATTTTCTGAAGTGAGTGTGATTTATCAATATAATACAAGATCTGAAGCGAAATAATCATATTACGTATACCTTCCCGGAGTTAGAACGAAATATGGTAAATTTAGAATAACATTTCGGGCGCCTATGCTCTGAAATTCAAGAGAAGAACAGATTAAAACTGCCTCTTTTTCAAAATTTAAATTAAGTCTTAAGGAACATTATCTTACATTATATTGATGATACTCTTCGTAAATAGGTTTAACTTAAAATTTTACATTATATTCTTTGTATAGCTGGGTCTAAGTTTTCGAGATTATTTTACAGACTGTAGATGTTACGTTTGTGTTTATGTTAGTGTTATGTTTCTATGTACGATAGTTAGTGTATATGTACTCTCCATACTGTACCTCCGCTGCTAACATTTAATTTAATTTATATATTTGATCCAGCATCCTGACATTTTAAACGTTTCAGTTATTTCAGGGTGCTGGTACAAAAACGTCTCCTATATAAAGCGCTAGCAACTCACAATTCCTCCTTTTGATCTGCGAAGGGCTAAATAACGTCAGTCCCAATCTTGTCTCCGGTAGTCAATTTACCATTATTATCAATACGCACGGCCAAATGCGAAACTGCCCTCTGTAAAACGCGTATTTTTGAGGGCCAAACGGGAAATGCCCGCGCTGAAAATGCATTTGCCCCCTTTCTTCTGATTGGCTGATGCCAAACTGTCAAACAACTTCGTTCGGCCAATGAGATCCCGAGGATGATCAATGCCAGAGGTGGCGCGAATTTTTGTGGATGAGTTTTTTTTCTCTTTTTTTTTTCTTTTAAACTTTTGCTCTTCTTTAGCTGATCGTATTGTAGCAACAACTTTCCATATAAAAGTTTCATGCTACATCTCTGTTAAACAATCAATCATGTACAATGTGGCCTTGTGTATTGATAGTAATGATAATTACATCACTTTTGTCGGGCATATAGTTTATAGTGTCCCTCGTAGCAGCATTTGCACCCTCGCTTCACTCGGGCTCAAATAGTGCTACTCGGTCCACAAATAAACTATATGCCCTCCAAAAGTCATGTAATTGTCCTGTTATTATAACTCTCAGATAGTACCCACGCTAAGATTGGCTATTTTAGCGGGCCGCATTCTACACTACGGCCCGTTAAACCTGAAATTTTGATTCAACAGTTTCAAGCAATGCCTCTTACTAACAGATTTCGAGGTCCGCACTGTAATTTACGAACCGAGTTTTTTCCTGTAGTTTTATGGCCCGAGAGCAAAGCGCTTAGAGAGCCGTACTGTAAAATACGGCTCCCTCTAATTTAGCCAATCACAAAGCGCGTACTATCTGAGAGATAATAAACGTTTTATGAGAAACAAACTTACGAAACTTTGTGAATCTTGCAAGCAACTATTTCAAAAAAGCCGAATTAGAGTTATTCGTTTTCCAGATTTTTACGCAAGAAATTGATTTGTGGCAGTTGACCTTTCCGCTTGTCTTCAACTAGTTTCCTTTCCCGCGCAAATTATTACCTCAGAGATATAATATATTTCTAACTAACGTCGTTCTCTCACTATAATACTGTAACAGAGTTAGTTTGATTTACTTTCCATCAAAATAGGTTTCGTTTATTCTCCTTTTTTTTTAAAATGACAGGTGCCACTCATCATTCGATTATCTTTTAATGGGTTTTGACAGCATCAACTCCTTTGTTACACTCTGCGGATATCTTGTTGTCCGTTGTCCTTGTTTGAAACAGTTCCTACGGTACGAATGTTTTCAAATCATTTCAAAGAAATGAACCCTTTGGCTAGCTAAATTCGGTATACGAGGATATAAGTAACTCATTGCTGATAATAAAAGCGGTACCACCTGTAAAACCGACATAGCAAAGTTGACTGTCTATCCTACTGTGACTACTTACGATCTTGCCTGTAGCACTCGTTCCATGAAAGACCACTCCCAAGCGTACATCTTGACGGTACGAATCCCAGAGATGATGGAATTCATCAAATTGACTCGCTTATCCGCCACGTTAGATATTTTAGATCGCAAACTTACACACCATCTTCCAGCAATGCCATAATAGAAAGAAAGGGTCAGAAGAAAAAATATGCCCGACATAGCTTTCCATCCAAACAAGTAGACCATCAGAAATGAATGACTGCAACAATTAAAGAAGACTCCAAGGATAAGAACCAATTTCTCTCCTACAGGTTCGAAGCGCTGTAGGTCACTAGCAATAAGGTTAATCACGTGGCCTCGTGTTATGTTGGTGAAATCTGCTTGACGGAAACGAAGGATCTGCAAAAAAATCCACAAACGAGTTAATTGTCTTAAAAATGCGATTCAGTGTTACCTCTTAGTTCTAAGAAAAAACAAACAGTGAGCACCATTACTTATTCCATAACAGTTTTTTGGAGTGTTTCTGCACGTTTTCTAGGTTTCATAGCTGCGATTAAGCGAAAATGAGTTAATGTAATTTAAAATGCGCTTCCACGTCTGGTTTTCAGAGTCCCGAACTCTTAAAATCATTATATGTCACGGCGTCGTTTTTTTAGTTTTCTTTGCAGTTCATTAGAATAATGAATAATTTCTTACCCTTTGGTAAACAAGTGCAATTGTCCCTGATTTCCACCTCAAAGTATTTAATGCCGCATGGTACATAAATTGATGGAGACACAAAGATTCACCTAGTTGACTCAGACAAATTCCTGCACCATATAGATACGTCCAAGAAACGTCTTCATCTGATCCTTTCATAAGCTCTAGTAACAAGAAACCCAAACACACTTGCCGAAGGACTTTGAAAAAATCCCAGAAAATGACCAACCCCAATAACAAGAGGTAGTCCTTCCAAGACAACATTCGAAGGAGAGCTCTAAACAATCGATATCCATTTCCTCTTCGTCGCTTTATATCCTGTGTACTTTCTTCAGCCCAGGTCTCCTGCAGTTTTTCACTGGATGTTTTAGTTTTGTCGTCGTCAAGTAAAAGAAACAAATCTTCATTTTCCAGGGATCGCTTGTTCCCGGTTGAAAGAAGTTTTTTCAGCCACCAAAATGAAAGAATGGAAAAGATGCTGGCATTTTTTCTGGGATTCTCCTTGATGACCGACTCTGCATCCAGTAGATCATAATCCACACCCATGTGGCAAGTTTCTTATATTTAGCTCATAAGCACCTGAGGTAAAGTCAAGTACATACACCTTATTAAATGGTTTAACATACAACACGCGCGGACATTTTGCGAGTTGGGTAGTAGGGAGACATAAATCTAGGAGTAACCATTCACTATGTGTAGTGTGTCCATTGGGAGAACTTTGGAAGTTGGAATCACTATACGAGTCGAGATTCTACGAAGACGATGCATTGATGTAAAGAACGCCTATCGAAAGTATTAACATGTGAGGCTTGTGGACGTTTGCTAAAAATGGCAAGTTTAGGGTAGTTAAAGAGGTAATGACTGCACAAAAGCTAAATTAGTGAAAATCTGGAATGTGCTGAAATTGTCTGAAAAATTATTAACTTAAAATGTATCTTGCCAAAAATCAAAGTGCTGGTGCAAAATTTATTTATTTATTTATTTATCTATTTATCTATTAGACTTTCAACAAGGTTGAGGAAAGGCTAAACAGGTGTGAACACCACCTATAGATAAGCCCTCCAAGATAAAATTAAAAGAAAAAAAATGTAAATATATCTAAGGAAAAGAAACATCATGATAAATATAAATATAAGTAGTACAAAACAAACTAAATTATATCAATAATGAAAATTAGGTCTACAGTTAGCGCAGCGGCATTTAGTTATCCAGAAACAAGTGTTAAAACTAGTAAACTGATCATTAAATAGGGATAGATAATGACTCTTAAGAAGTCGTTTGAAAGTAGAAAAAGAAGAGCACTGACGTAGCTCAATTGATAAGTTATTCCATAAAGGAAAAATACGATTGAAATAAGAATTAGCAAAGTTCCTGTTTTAAAAGAAGGTAAATTGTATAACGGCTCTTTGCTAGCTCTTCTCGTACGCCTTATTGGACAGTATTCAGAACAGAAATCAGAAAGGTCAAGGGAATAAAACCCTTGTCTGCACTTGAAAAAGAAAGAAAGATCCAGCATTTCTCGTCGTAAGGAGAGAGGCATGAGACCACAGGCACTTAGTCTATCCTTATAATCAATAACAGATCGAAGAATAAATCTAGTAGCCCTACGTTGGACACCTTCGATCTTCATTAAATTCTCCTTGCGATGAGATGACCAGACAGGGACACCAACTTCCAGTTTGCTACGCACCATAGTTAAATACAATAATTTCTTAGCTTGCACCGGAGCTTTAAACCCACATGTGCGTTTGATATAACCTAATGAGCGATTAGCTTTCTTAGCAATGGAGTCAACATGAACTTTCCAAGTAAGGTCACTTGCCTCCATGAATCCAAGATCCCGATAAACATTAACAGGATTAATCAAGTTATAAAGGATAGCTATGAGGATGTAGGGACCTAGTTGTACGAAGAATTTTGCATTTACTGGAATTAAATTGCATCCCCCAAGAGTCACCCCAGCTCTTGATTGCAGACACGTCATCCTGAAACTCCAAACAATCATCCAAGGTTTTTATTGACCGAAAGCACTTTGAATCATTTGCAAAAAAGGCCAGGGTCGATTCTGGAGAAACAATGCTAGGTAGGTCATTAATGTGCAGCAGAAACAGGAAAGGTCCCAAAATAGACCCTTGAGGAACTCCTGAAACTACTGACAACCAATCGGAGGAGCTGCTTTCTATTACTACCCTTTGTCTGCGCCTTATTAAATAACTTGAAAACCAATTCAGAAGGTTCCCATTTATACCATATTGATTGAGTCTATACAAAAGGACATTATGTGGCACTGAATCAAAGGCCTTGGAAAAATCCAGGTATAAAACATCAATTTGACCAGAGCAATCCAGCACTTTACCCAAGTGATGTGATACATACACCATCTGAGTAGTGCACGATCTCCCCTTGATAAAACCGTGCTGAAGATAGTAAATTTGATTCTTAAGTATGGGATAGATTTTGTTTAGCACACACCTCTCCATCACTTTACTGGCACAAGACAAAAGGAAAACTGGACGATAATTTGTAACTGACTCCTCGTCTTCTTTCTTGTGGATTGGAATAATATTAGCTTCCTTAAAACCGGAGGGAAGAATGCCAGAAGACAAGGACTTATTGAAAATGCCACAAAGTGAGGGTGAAAGTATGTCAGCACATTCCCTCAAAACCCTAGGTGAAAGACTATCAGGGCCAACAGTCTTGGTCACATCAAGACCCAAAAGAACATCTCGAACCTCTGAAATGGAAATCTGGATCGAATTAAGGTGAGGGTTAACATTATTGGCATTGTCAGGTGACACAGGAGGAAAAACTCCTTGGTTAAACACAGAATGAAATATCTATTGAAAACATTGGCCTTGTCAGCTGGACTTACTGCTTCCTCACCTAGACCTTTTAAAGTCATGGGTAATGTGCGAAATTTAGTTTTGTATCTAAAAGCTGACCAAAATCTCTTGGGATTCTTATAGATATCAGAACTGATATTGACTGATATTGACTCCACACAAACAATCTGCAGGTATGACGTAACAAAAAACCCAGATGCGCACGCACGAATGACGTAATTCAAGATGGCGCTGGAGAACGAATCGAAAAAAGGCTCACCCTATGCACAGGATACCCAAGATTAGAAATTGCGTTCTCCTCTTGTCAAACGCAATTATTTAACGAATAGTTCTTGAAATTCTGTTATCTTGTTGTAAGATTCAAGAAAATCTGTAGGAATATGCATTGTTAAAGTTGCTCCTCATCCCTAAACTACATTTTACACGAACAAAAGATTCGGCAAGACATCGATTCTCATTCACAAAAAAAGGATTACCGGATGAGGACCAACAGAAGCAAGCACCTAACACTAAGGTGTTTCAAATCTTTCATATCGCTGTTAGAACTCGGAGTAGTCCAAAAATAGGTATCCAATTTCCCCCTAGTACCACATCCTGCCATCCTGTTTATTCTTTTTTTATATCATTATGTTCCTTGAATTATTATTGATCAACTCACTCACAACCATGATGAATGTAAAGTTAACTCAAAGCCGCACTTTACAGACTTCCTGCGTATATGATTAGGAAGGTTTGCAAAGCCAACACAGACGAGATTAAGTTTATTAACCATTTTAATTAGTAGACTGGAATTAATCGAAGCTTCGTCCTCAATCACGTTCCCTTTCATTGCCCAAACGTAACTCTTGCAAAGTTCAGGTCGAATTCTCCTCATAAAGAAATCTGATTTTTGCCTTAAATATCAACCCGAACGCTGGTCTCACTTGTCAAACCTTCAATATTTGCGAGTCGTATGGTTTCCTCCGAAGGCAATGCTCGCGAGTCTCGCATGTCTTACAGATGCTTTTTCCCGTAAACGAATTCTATTATATTAACACTAAAAAGTTATTCAACAGCGATAAGTGTTACCAGTTATCATTTAAAAGTGCAAAGTAAAGCTTACCGCTTAAATCGATCAACACTCTGCTCTCCGATCCAAATACTTTTACCAATTATTTAAATTAGCCAGTGAGCCCACCCGTATATTACCTTCATGGTTCACTAAGCCAAGGGCTTTAATTTATTTTACTTCAGATTTTCTTCTTCAATTTGTTGGCAAAATCACATCTGCAGTTACCTTTTGATTTCATTCT
>NC_090877.1:24310615-24320615 GCF_036669935.1 Montipora foliosa | reverse complement strand
CGCAAAACTAGAAACTCACAGCTGTTAAATATACCGTTATTTAAAACCGCAACTGGCCAAAGATCATTTTACTATCGTATGGTATCTCTTTGGAACGCTCTACCTCAAGTAATTAAGTTAAGTCAATCGTTATCTCAGTTTAAAACCTTGATAAGGAAAAGACTCTTAATGGATAGCTAGCTGAATTTATCCAATACCGCATTAGTATGCCATTTGTTTTTCTTAGCGCATTTTAAATTTTATTCATATAGAATTATTTTATTGTATTTCATTCTTGTATTTGTATTTCACTGAAAAGCCCCTTGGAGACGTGAAATAAACGTATGTATTATTGTATTATTGTATTAAAGCTGAATACCTTTTGGGGTCGTGCAAAAATAAAATCAAATCAAGTGAATACATGCTAAATTATATTGGTTTTTGAGGAGAGGCGAAAACCGGAGTAAGACCCGGAGAAAAACCTCTCGGAGCAGAGTAGAGAACCAACAAACTTAACCCACATACATCGGACGCAGAGTCTGCGAATCGAACCCAGGCGCTAGGCCACATTGGTGGGAGGAGCGTGCTCTCATCACTGTGCCATCCCTGTTCCCCTTGACAACTGTTGTGTGATTCCGCATGGAAAAATGCTTTAAGTCGGAAAATTGCCTCGCTCTGTCTTTTAAGACAGGATAAGGTATTCGTACGAAATACACACCTAGCGTTTTTGAAGAAGGCCTCTCAGCGCAATCCTTATCCTTTATTTATTTAATTCAATGTTCAAACTGTTGCATCAAGTTTCTATGCTCTTCGCTATATCGGCTTCTGCTGCCTATAAAAGTTAATATCATGCATACTGATTTTCATTTATCCGCGGACAAATTGAGAATACATTATAAACACAAATTTACATGATTTTTCTCTCAAAGAAGCGTAGTCAGTCAGGTCAAAAGGTCTTGCAAAAGGAAAATAAATATATATATATAGATATAGATATATATATACCAGTTTAATTTAGGAGGTAAAAAATCTGGAGAGACAGCATTGATAAAAAATCAAAGCAAACATAAAAGGTTCGAACCAAATTATAGTAACTGAAATTTTGGCGCGTAAATTCAAGTATGCATGGAAAGCACAATGTCGGGAATCAAGCGTATTAAGTCCCCCAAATGGCCGTTAAATTTTTATTCTCATACCTTTTTTGACAAAAAAAATGCAAGGAAAACCTACTAAAAGGCGTTCAAGACTTAAATTAACTTCTCAAGTCTAAATCCTTCAAAAACCGAAAATTCTCCTGGTCACTTCGTCACGTGCGGTCAAGATATATCTAGGTCATGATCATAGACGCTACTTTCTGTAAGGGTTTGGTTAATTATTCGAAATCATTTTTTTTTCTGGCTGAGCTATTAACAAACCCGTTTAATTGGTATAAAGTTCTTCAGAGCTCACCTGTGATAGCAGCGCCTTGTTATCTCAAATGGACACAGACTTGAATTGAGGATCTAACTCCAAACGCTCTTTTTACTTTCACGCAGCAAAGAACAATCCAACCATCTCTATTTATCTTTATATAAACTTCAGGTCCCAAAAACGTCGAGTGGTTGTGGTTGTGCAGAATTTGAGAAAAGGCTTACATGGCATAACTAAATGGCTTAGGGATCATGCTAGATTCAAAAGAAAGGCAATATCAACACTCAGACCGCCACTAGAGGAAATGATGCAAGACAATTTAAAATATACCAAAGATAGTTCTGCGTCACTGGCCACGGATTTGTTCCTTAGTATTCAGAGCATATTCTGGTGAAATTTCACGGAATTGCGTCAATTGCACATACCCTATTAATTATTTGAGAGAGGAGTGATTTTCCCGAAAAACGAACTCGAGTTTTCGCCCCTCACAGATTGATAAACATGTCATGAGATATCAACGAGAAAAGTCGCCAGCCAATGAGATAAGGGAATCCCTGGTCTTTGCAGAATAGTGAAAACGTTACAGTCACGTTCCATCTGCGCAAGACCTTAGGCGGGTAGTTCAAATGAAAAACGAGAAGAAAAAAATGTTCAAAAAAGTAAAGAAACCGAGGATCAATTTGCAGACGCTCAGTTTAGTTTCATGTCCAAGAAAACTGAGTAAAATTGTGAGCAAATTCGCCCACAATCAAGTCGTTTCGTCAAAACTTGAGTTTATTTACCATCATATCTTATAAAGAAAAGAAATATATGCTATTAACAATATAATGTTCCTTCGAAATATAGCATTTAAGTTATCGTCCGCAATTCAAAAGAAATATAGCAGTGTTCGTTGCACTCATCAGGACAATTTAAGCGAGTTGTACGCCCGAGAAATTCAGGCGTCTTCAACGGGATTCGAACCCATGACCTCTGCGATGCAAGTGCATTGTAGAGCATTGGTCTCAGTTTTATTATTATTTTTTTTCTGTTAGGAATCAAATCTTAAGATTTTATGAACAAACTATAATTCAAATATGTCTTTCGATAATTATGATGGCTGGAGTTGTAAAATGCGCTCATAGCTCTCTAATAAAATGCACTTGAGGTTAGTTTAAGATACTCCTTTCATATTGTTAAGAGGTTTTTTGCATCTTTTAGTGAAGTTTTTCAGCGGCCTTTGTGGGTGGAACTGGTAGGAGGGACCATTTGGCAATTTTGTGCGCGGAGCCCGCTGGCCATTTGATGATCACTTAAAGAAAGATGTTCTAGGAGATTGACCATTGGGAAGTTGGTTGGATATCTATGTGCACATCATACTGTCTAAATGTTTGGCTCAGTTATTGTCAATCTTCTACAAAATATTCTATTCTAAATTCTAGCTGTAGAAGTGTTTAAACAACTAAAGATATTGGACTTCAGGAGGAGTTCATTAATGGCAGCATCTATTTCTCATACTTGGCCCAGGAGTCCACCCTTTCCCGCATAGATTTATTTTAAAAAAGCTTCCTTTGTGAGATTCAGCACGCCCACTGTCGTAAAAGCCAATCAAAACAAATCTATCCCAGCGTCAAGGGAAATGATCCCATTAAATGGATGCATTTACCTATTATTGCAGATGCAACCTTGTTTACTGCTGGAAGTAAATTCTTCGCATCTCGTTATCACTTAAGTAACTCCAGGTTTTTAAAAAAAAAGGGTATTAAATCGGATCCTAACAATTATAGGCGAATTTCTGTAATTCCGATAGTTTCTAAAGTTTTCAAAAAAAATGTTTACAGCCAACTCTACCATTATCTAAATGAGAACAAATTACTATTAAGTTGCCAATCAGAGTTCCGCTCCTTACACAGTACTCTTACTGCTTTGCTTGAATGAGGCGATAAATGACTGGTCAGTTAACATAGACAATGGGTTATTAAATGGCGTCGTTTTCATTGACCTTGGGTTTTGACCATGTAGCTATCAGGTGGTTCCTGTTGTACCTAAGTGGCGTACCGCAGGGAAGTATACTGTGTCCTTTGCTATTTCTAATTTATATTAATGATCTCCCCAACTGCCTGCGGGCTGCTGCGCCAAGGATGTTTGCTGATGATACAAACATTACACTATCAGCTAAAACGTTAACGGAACTCAAACAAGCCTTGATCCCTGAACTACGTAAACTGAGCTGCTGGCTGAAAGCCAACAAGCTTAGTTTAAATGTTGCCAAAACTGAACTTATGATTATTGGGTCAAGGCAGAGATTATCTGTCCAAAATGAAGAGTAAGTAAGAATTGACGATCAAAAATCATCAAGCAGGTTGCGTGTTACCATAGACGCTCAACTTACCTGGTGCAAACACGTTGAAAAAATATGCAAGAAAGTATCCTCAGTATCCTCCAAAAATTGCAGAATCGTGCAGCTCGAGTTATTACAAAATTGCCTTTTGATACGAACTCGAACCACCTCCTAACCACCCTTAACTGGGAGAGGCTATCAATTCGACGAAAGAAACGGAAAGCCTTCATTATGTATAAGCAGAAACCCATAAGGGTTAAAACGTGTAACGGCCCCTTGTGTGCTGGGAAACAACAAGAAGCTTCTGAATATTCAATTTGCAAAGTACCTTATTTGGAACAACAAGAGAGAAACATTCGACCAATCAATTCGCAAGAACACCGAGACGCAATACCACCAATGTTCTCGCGCGAAATTAACTGGAGCGATGGGTTTCCAAATATGGTACTTAGCACTGAATATTCGGAAGCTGTGAACGCTCGTTACACGTTTCAACCCTTATGGGTTTCTGGTATAAGACAATGAATGGACATGCCCCAGATTATCTTCAACGTCTTTTCACTCATTATTACTCTAATTACAACCTGAGAAACTCTGAGGGAAAACTGGCTTTGCCAAAACCGAGAACTACTTATTTAAAACGAAGCTTCTCCTATAGCGGGGCCGCATTAATTATATTATGGAATTGAATAACTTGCCCAGTAGCTTAAAGAATGTTTGATCTGTTGATTAATTTAACCGAAAGTTGAAGAAAGTATCCAGCATATCGGATTCTCACACGGCAATCATGTAAAGCAGTTGTAAATAGTTTTAGTTTTTAACTTGTAAAGCTTAAACTGGTGATTTTCCGTGTTTAAATAAAGCTATAAAAAAATAATAAAATAATAAAAAAGTTAAATTAAACAGGGTGTCAGCGTTTAAAATATGTGAGAGTGCAGCTCACTTCTTAAAGTGGTATACCCCCGACAATACATCAAGAAACGCTGTTCATTTTCTATGCAGTTTTCTTTGCATACTAAACATGTTCGCTCTTCTACTGGGATTAATTGTGCTCCTCTATTTTTATATTTGCCAGTTTGTAATGTAAGCCTTTTCAGGCTAATTCTGTGTGCTGGCTTTGTAATTAATGTCAGGCAGTTTTCAAATTGACTATTATTTTAACTTCCTTTTATGTAAATTTCTCTCTCAAACTTGTTGATGACCTATTCTGGGTTCCAAGCCAGTTCTGTAATAAAGATCCCTGATGGTTCTCTTTATAACTAATCGTGCATTCTTGATGTGTTGATGGGTTGCTGGTTCTTTTAGTTTACACTTTTTATTGATTTCTTCATTCTTTTGTATGTCGAAGAAAGGTGTATATTTTTGTTGCATATTAAAATGCTTCACGTAACAAAACGTTGTTAGTGGAATGCCTCAATCTTTGCCAGTAGCTGAAGGTTGATGCTTTTATGTCGATGCTAAAAGTGCTCCTTGGACGAAAATTTTTATATTCTATCTTTTTACATTTTCGCATAGAATAGGACTTTCTTACTCACCTTACGAAATTTCAGTGCTTTACGAAGATTGGAAGTACCTTTTTCCCGGCCGTTGTGTCCGTGATTTCACGGCCGCCATTACTGGCCTTGTGACCAACTAGACAGGAGGCTTGGTTGCAAATTACTGGTAGTGGCGTCAGAGGCTCAACACGAAAACTTCACATGGCTAATTTTTGTATGGAAATACAAGGTGAAATCTGCTCTTTGTAACTATAGTTGAACTGTTTCATACACTGTACTCTGCCGTGTCGAACTAAAAAATGCCGTCGAGTCGCTATACAGAGCAAGGCTGTAGCAATGTATCAAACCATAGTACTGAGATTTCTTTGCATCGTAGCCGGCCTGCAAGTGGAGCCGTGCGGGATCAATGGCTTCGATTTGTTCGTACGCACCGGGAAAATTTCGCACCGCGATGTATTTTTGTCATCTGTTTTGAACATTTTAAAGAAAACTGTTTTGAGAGGGTCCTTAACGTTAATGGATCCAAGCGGAGAATCCGACCTCAAGCTATTCCGACCGTATGGAAGAAGGGACCGGAGAAGCCATCCTTCGCGTGATCGCGTAGAAAGGTATGTATGAACATATGAAATGTTTTTTTTGCTCTTTACACTGGTCTATAAAAGTTGCATACATAAGAGACGAAAATTGTTCTACGACTGCTGTTTTCGCCATTTCAGAAAAGTTGATCTTGAGGATGTTGTATAAAAGGCTACTGTGTACAAACTTCTTCGCCGCCGAACTCCTTCATTCTTTCAACACATTGGTCAATTTTCATACAGCCTCTTCACTCTTCAAGTTTTACAAGAAACTAGTGAGCAGTTGGAACATTTTCACCTGAGGTAAAAGTAGGAAAATAATCATATGACAAGGCAAGCAAATTTTCGTGGATAATTCAACGCATGTACATGTCTGGAAGTGAGCCTTGTAACATAGATTGTGTAAATATGTGTCCCTAACCTTTCGACTAGTTAACAGCCCAGAAAAAGTTTCTTGTCTACAAGCGACACAAATATAACGAAGAGCATTTCAAACCAGTTTTCGACGTCTTCCTCTCAAGAGAATCCACGCCAAAGAATCTCGTCTTCCTCTTCTTCTTGGACACATCTTGCTCCGTGGCAATCGGCTCGACACTTTCGTCGTAAGGCAAGAAGTCGTCGCTCGCTGAAACAGAACTGTCCTTTCACTGGATTCACTGGAATAATCGGACATTTCGACCTCGGAGACGCTACACATTTCTCACAAAACTCAATAAAAACAGAGGAATTGAACTCAATTGTTGAGCCTCTGGCCTCGTGATTAAAAACTCTGCTTTTCAATTGCGGGCTCATTAGGAACGAAGTTTAGTTTTGGCGGCCAAAATTTTAGGACACTTTGGAGCCGAAAATTATCACGTTAGAGGGTTTGTTGTCAATGTTCTTTGTCAATTATACATAGTAATTAACCCAATGGCATATTTTGTAGCAGAATAAGGCAGAGAAAAAAGCGGACTTTCGTCCAAGGGGCACTTTAAAGGGTACCGCCCAAGCTCTCGTCTGCAAGCAATATTTTCTGTATACCATGGAACGTTTAAAATGACTGTTTACAGAACTTTATGCCTCTCAATATAAACGAGGTTGAGTGAGTCGCCAAACTGTTGAGCTCGGTTTGCGGGGCGGAGAAAAACAGACAGGCCACTTGGAGAAATCTGGCTATGTGCCTTAGCACATAGCCGGTTTAATAACAATGAAAATATTACATCACAAACTTAAAGAATTGATCGCACGCCCAGCAAAGGTGGGGATCTGAAAGCGCACCACAGAAGTAAACTGAGAAAAAGAAAGAAAGAAAGAAAGAAATAGTGGAACCTGGCAATGGGGAGGAGGAGGGTGAAAAACTTTGACAACCAGATCAGTCGAGCTTGAAAAGCGAATGAATATTTACCGCGCTTTCTCGGAATGCAACAAATTCCCTATAGGGGATACTTAATAATTGCTCCTCCCCAGGAATGACCGCGTCACACTTTGCTGAGTGCATAATTATAAATTTTAATTATTGAGATGCATAAAACTTTTATTGGCAAGCCAATAACACCTTTATATGAACTTGTTCAATTGTACTTTTATCACAATATGTTTTGTATGATAATAGTTCCGGTCCCCAAATTTCGCAAGCGTAAAGTAACACGGGTTTAACCAGGGCATTAAAGAGTTTGTTCTTAATCGCAGTTGTTGTTGTATCCGTGTCATTCTCGTCCCCATCGCCCTTTCCGCTTCTCTTAGCCAGCGGGGCCTTGGCACGAGAAACGAAGGCCTCTGTAGACATAGGATTCATTACTACCCTACGCACAGCTCGCAAAGCGAGGTAATAATTAAAACAACAGTACAACAAATGGCGTGTGACTGTCCTGGGTGCCTGAAGGACAGCGGAAACCAGCGCGTGACAACAAAGACGAGAAAACAAACCAGTCCAGGATTGTTATCAATTTTGATAACCGTGTTACGTCACAACATGGCGGCCATTGCAGAAATCGGAGGAGTTTGTATACACTTCACTTTATTCGTTTTTTGTTCGGAACTAGTTGGGTTATCTACCCAAAATTCTATTCGATATGGACAACAAAGGAACATTCTTCGCCTTTGTCAAAGATGGCGGTGGCAGAGCGGGTTGAACGGTTGGAAATGTTAACTGTAAAGTGGGACAGTACATGAAATTTGATCCCAAAGTCAGGTACGTTTTCCACTTTGTCGTTAGATTAAAGGCACTTGTAGATTTTTCCAGCATTTGCAAAAAAAATGTCGATATCTTCAAGTCTTTTACTTGACTTTTCACGTGTTTTTGCTGTTGTGCACGATCTATTAAAAATGTGCAAGGGGGTATTTTGATTTGCGATGTGCTGTTAATAATGGCGCCCATATTTGATTGATTTACTCCTACAAACCTAGGCGTTGAGATGGCGGATGCTGATGCCCACAGGAAAAAAAATGGCAAACTTGTGTAGATTTTGTGGCTCTACAGCGTCGAAAAAGACTGAAAGGCCTAAAAATAAATTCAAGGATGATTTTGAACGATATTTTGGTATCAATTCTGAAAAGTGCAGTGGAAGGCTTAACGCTTTAGTGACACAAGAACAATGCCTGTCAAAAAGGTGATGGCCGTTGATCCCCTGCAAAGTGTAGCAAAACACAACTTTAGTTCCATTATGTTTGGATCCAACCTGGTTATGCATCCAATTGCACGCAGCAGAATGGCAGTGGATATTTATGGAAAACTTCATCCGGGTCGTCAGTATAACATTATGAAATCCTGGTTAAATGGTTCCCTGCTATGCCAGAAGGAGACAATCTAACTGCCATAGATAATGATCAGGTTTTGTTAAAGAAGTGGACTGGGTGCAAAGATAAGCATGCTGCATCTTGACATGTGTGTGTTGTACAGAAGTTGGTACCAATGCATGATGCAGTTTTGCAAAGAGATGAGAAGCTTGCACCAAGGTAATGCAAATGCCACAATTTATAATTTATGAATCCTACCTTGAATATTTTTTGCAAGTCTCTTCTCTGTTTAAATTGTCCATTATGGGGACTATTTTAATCATTACCAAATCCCCAAATTGTTAGGACTGAAGAGTGACTGAAATGCATGAAGAAACCATTCTTTATCTATTAGCTGTGTTAATAAACATAAAATGTTTTTTTTCCTTTTTGTTTATCAACATAAACATTTTGTACAATTAAGTGCTGCCTTTGTAACTACATCTGCAAATGGTTAGACTTTCAAGTCTTCTCGGATAAGGACGATAAGCCGGAGGTCCCGTCTCACAACCCTTAAATGTTAATAATCCTGTGGGACGTAAAAGAACCCACACACTTGTCGCTAAGAGTAGGGCACGTAGTTCCCGGTGTTGTGGTCTGTCTTCTGTTGTGTATCATGGTTGGGAGGGTAAAAAAGGGGCCACAGTAATTGGCGCAAGCTGTTGTGGCACTCTGCCAGCTTGACTGGCAAAGTTAATAAAATAAAATAAAATAAAATTATGCAGTAGCTTAATTAAGCCTGACAACTGTTTTTTAGAAAAAGCCTTGAGATATATTTAGCAGGATTTTTTCTTCAATGTGTAGTTCCATAAAATGTCCATTCCTCCCCCACAAAAGGTGCATTTTGACACCCCTTCACCAATCCGGAAATTCTAATGAGGTTTCTTTGAGTGGATTGGTCTTTCTGCACCCTTCCTCTCCCTGGAATTTGAAATCCTTTGTGTGTGTGTGTGTATATGGAGTCTATGGATTCTCAACTTTGCATGTAAATTGAACAAAATATATTTTGATGAAAGATTATGGACCAGATTTTCTTCACATTGACAGCTTTTTAATGGGGACTGCTTTTCATAATTATAAAATTCCTTTTATAAGGAAGATATCTGTTTACAAACATTGACATCAAATTTCTTTTGATATTTAAAAAAGCCAACCACCGAACAAAAGAACCCTTTGTTTCGGCATCCAATAAGGCTCCAGTTGGCACATTAATATTAATAGGTGATGTCATTGATATCCTCACTATATAGCAAGCTGAGCTAGAGTCAATTGCCTGCAATAGGAGGGGTGGGCTGACTGTTTTCATCATCAACTAACACATTTGACAACATATCTACTTGCATACTCTTATTTTAATTGAGTGGTTTAATTTTAATTGAACATTTTTATTAATGTTGTTACTTGATCATACTTATTTTAAAATTCATTAACAGTAAATGGCCCAAAAGATTGGAAGAAGCAAAGAC
>NC_090877.1:24300615-24305615 GCF_036669935.1 Montipora foliosa | reverse complement strand
GTGGTGACAAGAAGTCACCTTAAAAAATCTGGTACATTCTGTTGACATATACAGTCTTGCAAGCATTCTTGCAATCTAGCTAGAGTGCAATAATTATTATTATTATTATTTTAAATTAAATCAAATTGCCTTTCTTTACAGTCCTTGTTCTTTCACCAGTTAAAGTGCCCATAACCTAATTTTTCTCACTTAGTCATCTGAATCTACAAATATCTCATAGACGTTTCGCGAAAAAAAAATTGCGATTTTGCCAAAACGCGATTTGAAAATGAAATTAGAAAACGTTCAAATTTGCCGCCATTTTGGCTCACCATTGGCCTTAGTCTTCTATCGATTCTTCCCGGTCACAATACTGCTGTGACGTAGATTAAGGAACACGTGACTTCAAGTGAAAAAGGAATAGCGATATAAAAAGTATAGTAAGGAATAATTCCCTTGAAAATGCCTAAAAGATGCGTAACTACTCGATGTAACAACACAGCTGATCCTAAAAAAAGAATAAGTATACGTAGGAATCCTTCGACTCGCAAAACGCAATACCTCAAAAAAGAAAGAAAAATGGCTGCAGATTTTGTCTTGGTAAAAAGAAGCCGGGTAAAACTTCTTCACTGTGCTAGATTCACTTCAAAGAGTATGACTTTCAGTATTGTATGGACAACAAAACGAAAAGATCGTTGAATGCGGATGAGATTCGCTTACAGGAACAGACATAAACATTGACTTTAATTCCCTCGCGAGACCTTCCTTATCCTCTTGTTCTTTTCTGTAGTTTTGTAGCCATTCCTCGCCTGCTAATGGTTCTTCCACGTAGGGTTCCGTGTAGTTCTGGGTTTCAGTGCTAGGGCTGGCTGACTCGTCGAGACCGGCAACTACTCGCCTCAAATTCGTTTTTTTTTAAATCGCCAGTTTATTCACTTTCAGATTCAGAGGCACTTTCCTTGATGATAAATATAGGCATGATTGATTTTTTTGTTTACTGCAAAATACCAAAAACGATCGCTGAGCGATACCTTGGCGTTGATTGGCAGGAAAAGATAAGACCCACGCCAACAAGTATTCCTTAACTACGTCACTGCGAGCCCGTGAGGTCCTGACCAGCGGAAGGGGTGTACCAAATAAAAGTAGGATTGAAAAAATCGTAGAAAATTCGCCTCTCGCTGGAATTGAAAAATTCTTTCGCCAAAGTTCATTTTTTAACATGTACTTTCAAATGTGAAAATAAAACTTTTTAGGTTATGGGCTCTTTAAGCTATTTAATGGATAACGTCCATGATAAGGCTGCTCCTACAGATTCTCTCAATAAGTTTGCTAAAATCAGTAATAAACACCAGAGTGTAATACATGATTATCTACAAAAGAATGTTTCTCCGTCGAATTCTCCAGAACCGCCTGAAAAAAATTAAAAGATCTTTTACTAGAATTGGTGTGTCGGCCAATTTCTTTTAAAAGTCTCAATAAATCTAAAATCAGTACTTCTTGATGGCTTACATCGTGATGATAGTTGTATGAATGTTACTCATTTGTTAAAATATTTTACTGAGCTAACCTGAAAATTTGCATACATGTATTGTAACATGTACAACACATGTATATGTTGTGGTTTAATTTGATTTTTGGTTTAAATTTTCTCAAACCGGTTTATTTCTTTCAAACCAGTTTGTTGTTTTCAAACCAGTTCAATTACTGAATTAAATGTCAGTATCGTCCCACTAGCGCATTGTAGATGGTATGATGCGTCTCTTGGGAATTGATGAGATGAATAGGGTGGCTCCTAAGGGACACATCGATTTTTTCGTCGCAACTTATTAACTTGCGATCACAACGTACTAACTTGCGATCGCATCTTACTAACTTGCTATTGCAACTTATGCGATCGCAAGTTAGTAAGGTTTGACGAGAAAATCGGTGTCTCCCTTACTAAGTACCGTAGAAACTTAATTAGAATTTATTAAGAGAAATACATGCAAAACAGTCTGTTTTTACCTTTTTGGCTTTTACGGTAATACATCGCTCTTTCAACCAGAATGCCCTGCTCAGCGATCAGTACGCGTTGCTCCATGGAGGAGTCTACGTTTGAGCAGTAGTTACAAAACACAGACGGCGGTGAGGTGACGAAGGATTATCAACAACTTGAAAGCAAATGTTTTGAAACTCGCGTCCTATCTTGTACTCAATCCTCTGCCTTCAGTTCAGATTCATACCTCACCAACTCGACTTATCAAAACTTACACATTGATTTTTTAAAATGCAGTTGTAGGGGGGGGGGGGGGGGGTTCAGGCTAGTCAGCCACACGTATCTTTATCAGAACCATTAATGTGGTGGACCGCGCACCGGTGGCTTAGTTGGTTGAGCACCGGGGTGTCATGCGCGAGATCGTGAGTTCAACTCCGGCCTGACCAACACTTAGGGTCTTTAAATAACTGAGGAGAAAGTGCTGCCTTTGTAATTACATCTGCAAATGGTTAGACACTCTAGTCTTCTCGGATAAGGACGATAAACCGTAGGCCCCGTCTCCCAACCCTTCAATGTTCATAATCCTGGGGGACGAAAAACAATCCGCACACTTGTCGCAAAAAGTAGGGCATGTAGTTCCCGGTGTTGTGGTCTGTCTTCTGTGGTGTATTGGTTGGGAGGGTAAATGCTCGGAGGAATTAGCTACACCAAGCTACTCTAAAAATCCGAGAGTAAGTAAAGATATATGATATGATATGAAGTGTGAATTGTAATCTAGTAATTGGTTTGAGAAAAATGACTAAGAATTATCAAAACTGAGTAACATTATTTGCAAAAAAAGTTCCTTTAAAACACTTATCCTGCATTTTCATTGCTTTAACCTGATACGTTTTGATCAAGTGCATAACAAATTCTCTTGGCATAATAAACCCGAACGCCATTTTGAATAGTTTCGTCTTCTGGACAGGCAAAGAGAAGACATTTATAAGTTATGCAGTGAAATCACCTTTTGCCACAAATTCCTTATTTCACCTTAGTATCGTGGATTCTTTGTTCTATTAGGCACATATTAACAAGAATACCCCTGGAAATTTCATGTCTTTGGGATTTACTTGTAGCATCAATAATTTAAAATAATCAGGACAACGCTTTGCTTTCGTGGCGGGCGGCGCATATGTTGCCGGTCAAGTCCGTTCTCAGCTTTTTACCTAGGTTAAATTGGTGATCCTCATTTTGCCTAGGTTGAATATTAAAGCAGCTATCAACCACGCTACCCCCTTCCCCCCTAAAAAAAGGACTGAAAACACCTATGCCTTCCCTCAAACACCGTCTTACGCATCTCATCACATCTTAATGTTTTGTATAATCTTATCGCGCTTTGTGTATTCATACACAAGGGATCAAAGAGCTATACTATGCTCTTACCGGTATTCGAACTCGGACCCTCCAGACCTGTAGTCCTATTTATTCACCATTGCACTACAACGACGAACATTCTCACTAACCCAACACAGTTCTTTTCATTAATTGCTTTTAATATCTATGATAAGTCAATTGATATCCATGTATAATAATCAAAAGTAATCCTAACCCGATCCTGATTTTTCTCTAGGCTTAAGTTAGGTTCCAAAATGTTTCTTCAATTCATGAGAGTGCGTATTCAACCTAGGTAAAATGGAAATCACCAATTTAACCCAGGTCAAAACAAATTCAACTTGAGAACGGATTTTACCAGCAACACATCGGGTTCTGTACCTCGATGTCAATCGACAATCGATATCTTCAAGAATGAATATTTCCCTGGCGTATGCACATGGCTCTGTGCGCCACACAATGAGCTAAGCGGGAGCAGCATGGTTTTCTGCAGAAAGCACGAAGTGCAGAAAGCACGAAGCCGGAAAAAAAAACGGCGCAGACTCGCTCCCTCTCGCTGCCTTTGTAATTACATCAGCAAATGGTTAAGACTTTCAAGTCTTCTCGGATAAGGACTATAAACCGTAGGCCCCGTCTCACAACCCTTCAATGTTCACAACCCAGTGGGACGTAAAGAACCCACACACTATTCGTAAAGAGTAGGGCATAGAGCTTCCGGTGTTGTGGTCAGGCCTCATTTCATTCATTCATGTGCTGGGTGACTCATCAGAGATCGCTAATGGGCTGATAGCAGCTGCCAGCGGCGCCTATATATGCTGATGTCCGATAATCACCCATAGATCCCTTGCTTGTAAAGCACATTTGAATATGTCAATAGAAAATGCGCCAACGGTCGTGTCCGGTCCGAATTCAAAACTACTTTCCAGATGGAGAAAGTGGCGGGTTCTTCGTGAAAACTGACTTGTTCTCCAAGCCCTCGATCGCGGAGTGATCAGTGGCTTCAGAGGTTGCGAGTTTCCAGCCTTGTCTTGTCTATCATTAAGGATAGCTTGCTTCGATGTCTACGGTAGACTGACTCTGAGTTTGCAGTGGAAGGCTAAAGATTCGTACGACTCCACAAATCAATATTTGGTGGAGGAGGCATGTTTTCTAACCGTTCTGGTTATTGCCAGCCGTACCAAAGCTCTCTTCTTCTCTAACGAACCCCTGAGATCACAAGTGACATGCAAGAGTTTTAACAACTCTTTGAAAGATAAAATCTTAAGTTGCCTACCTCAATTTTTAATGACGTTGAAGACAAGGCTTAGGCTTTCGCTAAACTCTTTGCCACGGAACTTAATTAGCCAAATTCAGTGGTTCGGAACTGGCAACCAAATCAAGCGAAAGGTGATAATAACCAGTTTTAAGTGGTTATTATTACGTTTTGCTTGAAAGGTGCGTTTCGCTTGAAAGGTACGTTTCGCTTGAAAGCCGCCTTAAAAGGTTGCTCTAACCAGTTTCAACACTTCGAAGCAGCATTCTTTAGAAAGACTGGCACGACACACTGTATCACCTAACATCAATGTTATGGTACCATATGAAACACCGATTATTTCCAAACAAGATGTGGTCATTATTGTGATGTGATAAGTTACCTTGGCACCAGAAAGCCCAGCAAAAACAGCCTATATTT
>NC_090877.1:24285615-24295615 GCF_036669935.1 Montipora foliosa | reverse complement strand
TATCTCCGAAACCAACGCAGATATGCACTACACAAGTTTTTTGTCTCAGTAATATGACCCCTCGTGTCTGCCCACCTTAATACGAATTTTTTTTCCCCAGGGTATGACTATGCAGAAAAGTAGATCCTAGTTAGGGCTATTGGACTGTCAAATGAAAATAGGGGGTAACCATGCATTTTTTGGAGATAATGAGATTCGTTTATTTGAAAAGTGGACACTTGGAAATTTTTTTGCTTAAACCAAGAGCCGAAAGTTCTTTTCACAATTTTTATCGGCACAAACGTTTCCTTGCAGTAAAACAACACGAACGTCAAAGCTCTTTCAAACAAATAGCAAATTGAAACTGGGTGATTCCATAAACGTGTTTTTTATCACAAAAAAGAGCCATTTTTTAGTCTGACAGCCCTCCTGTGCAGTTACTAAAAAGCGCCGTTTATCAATTTTTCACGGCTCCAAAAATTAATCCCGACTTCAATGGGCCTCAAACTTCCATTTTATATAATAAAAAAATAGGGGTCACCACGTGATTTTAATAGTTAAATTGGTTTTTTCCAGGGTTTTACAATTTTGTCACTCCCTGTTTTTGTGGTACATTCTGGGATATTCATAACGGCGACACGTACACAAAAAAAGAACGTTTTGCACTTTTAGAGTGGATATTTCCTTGATTCTTTGGGAAGATTGGATCTTTTTTCGGAAAGTGGCTATTAAGTGACCATAGTAACGTTGCAAGTATATTTGGAGTGAGAAATCTACGTGATTTGTGTTGTACACTGTAATGGAATCCAAACCCTACGCGTTGAAGTGATCACCTAGCTACTTGAATTGTCATTCGTTTCTTGTGGTGAGCTTACTTGCCTTTGAAGGCCTTTTGAAGCACATTAAAATTCGTTAACTAAATTTTGTTTAGTATTTACGTCTGTTATTGAACGCCCCTCGATCCTTTTCTAAGTTTTGTTGGTCTTGGTGGCAGCCGAATGTACAAAACAAAGCTTGCCTCATGCTTCGTGGTAATTTTTTGAACAACAGTAATTATTGCACTGAAAGTAATGATCCCAGATCCTGTGTGGTTCTCTTCGAAGAATTTATTACATTTGGTTTTTCTTCATTTCGATGATAAATAGCCCTGTTTCATTGTAGTGGACTTATAGGTGGCAAAATTATAATTTGTCTTCACTGTCCACTTTCTCGCTCCGATCGATCATTGTTTCTAGCTTTTCCAAAGGCATATGTTCCGCACTGCAACAGAATAAATCTTTCGAGGCATTTAAAAGAAAAAAATAGGTCAGCAATGCATACATGTGTGGCTTATGAAATTTAGCTACTGCGATGGGAAGCTGACAAGGGGCGCTTTCCATTCAACAAAAATCACCGGTACAATTTTTCGGAATATTCGTTGGTCAAATCGAACAAGTCCAACCACGTCCCAGAATGCGAAGTCATGTCTATTGATATGTTTATTGTCCACGAGGTCACATTCGGTAGGGAGACTAAAAGCGACATCTCTCGCAAATGGAACACGAAAGTTCCGGTTATTGTGGATATTGCAGCAAAGAGGGTGCACTCAAAACGTATTTCCGTTGTTCCATTCAATTTTGGGCCGGAAACCTCGAAATTTTGAATGGAAAGAGTCCAAATTCTGAGTATGTATATGGTGACATATCGAGTCTAATTACGGTTAGATAGTTTTTCCAATTGTTTTCGTCAATCAATAAAAAAGGATGACTAAGTTACAACAGACCATTTCTGAGTTCCTGAAATGCTCATTTTCAAGATGAGGATTATTGGTCAATTGTTGTTATGGAAAAGTCTCATTTTCCCAACAAAGGTTGCACATGTAGCCTCGCTTTGAAAGTGAGCATTTTAGGAACTAAAAAAAACAAAAAAACTCAAGCGTCCTTTCCCATAGTAGCCTGATAGCTTTAGTTATGATTTTATTTGCGGTGAAAGTGAAATTAACTCTAGGGAAGCATTTTTGCATTTTGTACACCAGTGCATGAGCACAAAACTTTAAAGAAGCTCCTGGGACATTTGGGAAACATTATGATGTAACCCACACTAGAAGCAATTGGGAGTTTCATTTGATTTAATGACTAATTCTGGATAATACATACATGTAAGGTAACATAATATTGAGCCAAAGTTTCTGTTATACATTAGGTCACAACAGGTTCCTGGTCACAAAAGTTCTATTTTCAGTTGGTTGAGACCAAAGCGTTTACAATTGCATTTGGGTTTTGAAGGACTGTATTTTCGATAAAGACACATAAATTAGTTGAAGTAGGTGGGTATGGGGTTGCAAATGGACAAAGTGATGAAAAAAGATAGGTGCATAACAAGATCAGAACACAAGCAATATTTTAAATGAATCATATGTTGAGCAGCATTTTGAACTAACATCACATTAACATTGCCAATAATTTTTGACCCAATAAGATTTACGATTTGACCTGAAGTGTTTTATCTAATAGAAAGTTTAATAGAGATACTGTCACAACAATAGATTCCAGGAACAGTTAAACGCAAACATGGCGCAACAGAGTTCAATGTACAGGCAAGAGCGTGATGGTATCACTTGACTTTAAGTACCAGAATCTTTCAGGTTTTCTTATTATGGAAATTGTCATTTTATCCGAGCGAGGGTAAGCTATGTGGAAACATGACATGAATAGGTCAACTTGACGACACAATGCAAATGGCTGATGTACCGCACAAAAACCTAACATTTGGTATAAAATCTTGTTAAATAAATGTAACATATCAGTTCCATTAACTGTGTTCATAAAAACCCAACGAAGTCTAAGCATAATTAACTTAAGTGTAATTGGTATTTTAAATAAGCACAAGTAAATTTTTCAAAAAAAGAAATGTCAAGCCCGATTGCAGGGCAATATTTGTTAAATAAAAGAAACATTGATAACCTACAATGGATCTGTTCCTGTTATTATGAACATTTGAAAAAAGGCTAATACCATCCACCCTGCTAGCAGAGCCTTTCTTTTGCTTGCTCGATTTTGACGTTCTCGAGAAAGGCTCTGCTTGAATCGAGTAAGATCTTTATTGAATACGCGCTGCATGTTGCCAGGATACAGTCTCGAACCCAAGCCTAATATGCCAGATCTCGCCTCCATCTTGGTTTTTCATGGTACAGCGGGCTCAATTATAACCATCGGTTTTGTCACTAAACGGACGCTCGCACTGGAAAAACCGGTTTGACGAGAGAAAACAAGATTGACTAGTCCAGAAGTTCGGGCTGCGGCGGCTTTAAAGAGTTGACGCGATTTGGGCAGAGCCTACTTTTCTCCTCCTCAGTAAAGAAAAAGACAAAAGGAGGCTCTGCTCGCAGGGTGATACCATCATGTGCAGTTAAAAATGGATGCTGTTTCCAGTGACAGCAGAATTTTTCGATTGGAATGGGTTAGAGTGGAGGCTTTTGGCACCAAGGTTGGCCTGTAAGAAGATTCGGCTAGATTCTAGAATACCCTCTCACTTACAATTCAGTTCCAAAAAGCTGCTCCCGCAGTCATTACGGAGTTTAAGATCTACGACGCGACGGTAACGAAAACGTCAAATAAAATTGAAAGTTCAGGTTTATTAATCTTTTCGTCATTATGTCTGTTTGTCTAAGTTATAAAAGCTAGCGCAACTTTCCAGGAACTGAATAAGGAGGCACGCTACGGCGTTAAGGCTACGACAGAAACCTAAAATTCGCTGCCTTGTGTTCACTTTCTCCGTAAAACGTGAGAATTGGTCATTTCGCGTCGCAGATTTACCGCAAACGTGAAAGAAATGTACAAAAATAAAAAATGCACGTGCAGAGAATGCAAAGCTATTGTTTTTGCTCTTTAAATATGCACAATTTGTGACGTTGTCGTTGCCGTTGCGTCGTAGATGCTGCACTTTCCGCAGTTCCGCTGTCATTTATGTACACATAGGGTATATCAAACGTTTACTTTAAAAAAGCTGCTCCCGTCGTCCCGCAGTCATCCGACGGCTACAGAAACGAAAACGTCAGTCCAAAATATAACTCAGCGCTATCGCAAGTATTTCGCGATTAATCCGTCTTGTTCACATTGTACAATACAGGCGAACTATCCTGCAAATGGATGGGTACGAACGGTTCTAAAGTCAAAACTGAAAATGACTTTTTCATTGTTATATGCTCACGTTGTCGTCAAAACCTAAAATTTGGTGATTTTACGTTGTTGTTTTGTGGAGTACGGCAAAGAAATGCAGGGAAATTCGTGTTGCACGTGCAGCACGAGCATTTTTCCTTTTTCAACCAATAATATTCTTGCTTTGTGGCGTTGCCGCAGCCGTACCCGTCGGCTTTAGGGAGCTTTAGCAACGACGACGTGAACGGCAACGAGAACGTCGTGTAAAAACATAAATTCACGTTATTGCGATCACTTCGCGGCTATTCCAAGCCTTTTAATATGACAAAGGTGTTTCAGTCTCTCAGGAATGAAACCGTTACGAGCGGCGCTTAATTTAGGGGAGAAAAATGAAAATTTAACTCCAGGTGCTGACGTTCTCCATAACACTTCAAACTTGGTAATTTCACATTAGGGCCGTTTATACGAGAGAAAATAACCCGCGGCTAACTCTGGCCGCGGCTTACGTAAGCCGCGAACACCCCGTATAAATGGTACAAAATCTACGTTCACGGCTTTCTCAAGCCGCGGCTTATCATGGCCGGGGAGTTTATACTCGTATATATAGTTCCTTTCGCGGCTTACGTAAGCCGTGGCCAGAGTTAGCCGCAGCTTATTTTCTCTCGTATAAACGGCCCTATTAGGGAGCTTAAGATTCACGACGACGTCGACGAAAACGCCACAAAACAATGATATCATTTGTTAAAAGAGCATAAATAATCGCGCTGCACGTGCAGCACGGATTTTAGCTCATATTTTTTCGGTTCTCTGCATGACGACGCCGTGAAATCACTAAATTTTAGGTTTTGACGACAACGTAAACATTCAACGGAGAATCTTTCATTCTCTATTTTCAGTCTGAAACCGCTCGTACCAATTTATTTTTAGGATACCTCGCCCACATTGTACGACGTGAACGAGATGGAATAATCGCGAAAGCCTTTTACTAGAGCAAAGTTGTATTTTGAGGTGACGTTTTCGTCGACGTCGACGTCGTAGATCTTAAGGTCCCTATTGTTGCTTTGCTGACGACGGCAAAGAAATGGACAAAAATGAAAAACGCACGTACAGGGCGTGCAAAGCTATTATTTTTGCCCACTAAATATGCAAATTTGTGACGTTCTCGTTGCCGTCGCCGTTGTCGTTGCTAAAGCTCCCTTTTGAGACGCAGACGGCAACCGCAAGAGAACTTCGCGTGCCAGAACAGTGGTGTCTCCCAGATTTTTATACTAATCATTTTTAATGAAGAAAAGATACTTAGCTATGTAAATATGGCTATGTGAAGACAAGTTAAAAGGGAAAACAGCTCACTTCCGGTTGCCGTCCCGTCTCAAAAACGCGCTTGCTTAAGCTCCCTATTTACCACGACGGCTACGGCGAAGAAAACGTCACTTCAAAATATAAGTTCGAGCAATTCTAAGTATTTCATGATTATTCCATCTTGTTTATATTATAAAATATGGGCGACGTGTCCTATAACTGGATTGGTACGGACGGATTTGAAATAAAGAGTGAGACAGAAAGATTAACTGTAGCTTGTCCGCGTTGCCGTCAAATCCTTAAATTTGGTCATTTCACGTAGTAGTTTTGACGAGTACGGGAAAAAATTGTTCAAAAATGCGTGCTGCACGATCATTTTTCCTCTTTTAACCAATAATAGGGCCGTTTATACGAGAGAAAATAAGCCGCGGCTTACTCCGTATAAATGGTAAATCTACGTTCACGGCTTTCTCAAGCCGCGGCTTATCCTGGCCGGGGAGTTTATACTCGTATAAATAGTTCCTTTCGTGTATTATGTACGTCGCGGCCACAGTAAGCCTCGGCTTATTTTCTCTCGTATAAACGGCGCTAATATTACTGATTTTTGGCGTTGTCGTTGCCGTAGCCGTCGTCGTTTAAGTAGAGAGCTTTAGATTCTAGTACGAGAACGACTACGAGTACGAGATTTTCTCATAAGGCAACAGTGATCGCGCGCAAACCAGCGTCATTTTGGCGGGAAAAACGTGTTACCGTCGTCATTTTAGTACGAGGTTTTGCAAAAATGTCGTCGTGTCAAAACAAGTCAACAACACGGTAGCAGTTTCGGCATTTTTTGATCAGCAAAAAGGCCCAGGTAACAGCAATGAGAATAACTGAGCAACCTATACTGCTAACAAGGAGTAAGATTAATCGCACGGATTATAAATCTTCTTAGTATTTTCGCTAAAATCAAACAGTCAAAACGCGTACTCGTTCTCGTCCTCGTCCTAGAATCTAAAGGTCTCTAGTGCTGCTCCCGCGGTCCCCCAGTCATTTACAGACATCAAATGCTGATCCTGCAGTCACTGTGTTCATTCCCATACCCACAATTAAGTCCTTTAGAGACAAGTATAATACTTTTGTTTTGAATTACGGTCTCGTCGCACGAATCATGTCGCCCAAAACCAGAGCAGTGTGGCCTGAAACCCCGAGTTACATCGTCCAAAACTTTATCGATGGCTTGATGTCTATTCTAGCTTCTACTGTCATTTGGAAATTTTTCGAAAAAGTTAAATTAAAATCATGTAGTGCACCTTTCCATTGTTCTGAACAGGTCGTTATTTTCAATAATCAAGTACGTTCCCATTGTAATGAAAGACCGTATCGTTATTGAGCTGGAACAGGAGGTTACTATTGTAGTCACTGAGGTGAAAGAGGTTCTTATTTTGCAATAAACATGAACGCACTGAAGCGCATACCAAAACAAACGAGACAATGTGTGTATGCATCATTCTAAAAACCCGTGCTGTAAAAAGTCAACAAATGTATGCTTTTACATACGACGTCCGAAATATCGCATGTTATGAATCGCGAAGACATGAACCTGCACGACGGTTGGAGCTATCTACGACTTATGATCAGCATGTGCCACAGCAAACTTAATAGCATTAAGTACGCTATCCGAGAAATTCAACACGAAATACTCGGTTTAATACCGAGTACAGAATTTGCCACACTAATGGTAGTCATCTTACATCGAAACCATCGGGAGGAAAACAAAACTCGTGCAAGGCACGAACAAAAACTAAAGCGTGGCGACCCAACCTTCAATGACAACAGACGAGAAGAAATAAAGAAAAGATGGGTTGTAAACGCTTCGGACTGCGACCTAGAAGCCAATGAGATATCGCTCCTCAGAAAAGGAATGAACTTCGCAATCACTCCTAGAAGTGTGCCGGTTAAGGAGGTCCTAACCGCTGTGGAGCAGGGAATATCGAACCTACCACGAGACGCCAAGGACGAGGTCAGGGGCGATATTTGTAACATCATAAAGAATGCAAAAGCGCCAAAAACTTACAACTTGAACCAAGGTGAGCGACAGGCGATGAAAAAACTCAAAGGAAACGATAGCATTCTCGTTCTTCCTGCTGACAAAGGAAATGCGACTGTGGTGATGAATAAACTAGATTACAAGGAGCAGATATCGTCCATGTTACAGGACACAAAAACATACTTACCCGTGACCGATAAGCGACGCAATCCAGTTTCTAGCACTACCAATTTGCTACAAAGGAAGTTTGGAGAACTAAAAAAGTCGGGGAACCTGACGGAGAAAGAGTATTTTAAAATGAAACCCAGTGATCTTGTGCCGGCTGCTTTTTATGGCCTTCCAAAAGTGCATAAAGTTCAGTTAACAGTAAAAGACGACCACTACACCTTGGCCAGTCCGTCCACACCGATACCCCTTAAACCTATCAATAGCAGTATCGGGTCCCCTACTTACCACGTTTCCAAGTATTTGGCGGATTTGCTCAGCCCCCTACGTTCAGATCATGGCTACACAATAAAGAACTCCAAGGAATTCGCAGATTTTGTACAGACCCAGACAGTCAGAAGTCAGACCAGACGAGGAAATTATATCTTTCGACGTCGTATTCCTGTTCACTTCGATTCCTGTCGATCTAGCTTTAAAAGTCATCCAAAGAAAGCTGGAGTCGAATCACTCCTGGAAAGACAAGAAAAAACTGACCAAAAATCAAATTGTAGAGCTGACGAAAATCGTACTGCACAACAGCTTCTTTTCATATGAAGGGATTCTGTATCACCAAATTACCGGCTGCGCTATGGGCTCACCCGTGAGCGTAGTTATCGCCGACCTGGTAATGGAACAAGTCGAGGTTCAGGCTTTGTCAACATTCACGGCTTTCCCCCGCTGGTGGTTCAGATATGATGACGATTCAAACGCGTGTATAAAGTCGACAGTGCTTGACATTTTCCATCGCCATCTTAATGCGGTCAACCCGCACATCCAGATCACAGTAGAGCGCGCCACACCCATGGGCGGTAAACCCACCATCGCGTTCCTGGATACTAATGTATCCACCCTCCCCAATGGTGAGGTTGAGGTGCAAGTCCACCGAAACGCCACTCATACCAACTAGTACTTGGCATTTGATTCACACCACCCTGCACAACATAAGAGATCCGTCGTTAGCACGTTGATGCGCCGCGCGAACACCATCCTTTCTAGCGAGGCCCTGAGAACAGAGGAAACATCCCACGTCCAGGACCAGCCTACAGGTCAATAGATATCCCATCAAATTCATTGAAAATGCTGCCCAACCAAGGTCTGGCCCACAAAGCCACCATCCTGACCCTGCTGGCCTTGCCGTGGTATCCTATGTTCAACGGGTATCGGACAGGGTAAAACGCACACTGCAACATTTCAACATAAAGACTGCTTTTAAGCCCATACGCACACTTGCTTCTGTCCTCGAAAAACCGAAGGACCGTCCATCAGAAGAAAAACTAGCAGCCATCGTTTACAGGGTTGAATGCAAAGACTGCAATTTTTCCTACATTGGTGAGAGCAAATGGTGCTGGGCTTCGAGGAAAGTGGAACATGATCCTGTGCGTACCGCAAGTAAAGAGTCTGCAATCCGACAACATGCCGAAAGTACCACGCATGACATCCATCCACACTACGGCGAAATTCTTGAAAGGAATGAAACTAATTACAAGCGCAGAATTTTTCTGGAGTCTTTACACTCAAACATTGATAAGAACTCTGTCAATGAAAGAATGGAGTTCCCAAGGACATATGTGCCGCTGTTATGATCTCTTGGGAACCAAAATATGAAGCAGTGATTTTGAATTTTAGATTCATTGTCCCCTAAAGAATTCGAAGAACCAGAGATACGGTTCGAAAATTTGGGAAACCTTTATAAGTTTAGATTAGTTTTAAGCCCCTTTTTTAGCAATTTTATAAGACAATGTGTATTTGTGCCGTTCTAAAAACCCGTGTCGTATAAAGTTAACGGAAACGCATGTATGCTTTTACACACAACCTCCGAAATCTTGCATGTTATAGTCGCACAAACATGAACGCAGCGACAATCGTACTACTACTACAAAAAAAAACGGCACAATCTGTGTATGCGTCGTTCTAAAAACTCGTGCGGTAATAAGTTACCCGCTACGCAAGCATGCTTTTACGTATTTTGCATGTTGTGAATCGCGTAGACATGAGCGAACGGAAGATCGCACTAGTATGTCAAGCACGGGACGAAAAATTGGATTTACATAGCGTCAAATGTCTTGTCAAAGGCGCGATAAAGACCGCCTTTGTTACAGCTTTACATACCTTTGACGTGCGTCAAATATTATCTTTGCGGTTGCCTTTGCAGGGGAGTCTCAGGTGGTAAAGGCCGTTTTTACCACAGTTTTACACCCAACCTTTGACAAGCGTCAAAGGTGTTATTTGACAGCCCTTTGTTACGCTCACAAAGGTGTCGTCAAAGATGTCTTAGCTTTAATTCCCAAATTAAACAAGACTTACCTGGAAGTTGAAGTTTGATTGGAATTCTACCGATCCAAGGAGATACTGA
>NC_090877.1:24268115-24275615 GCF_036669935.1 Montipora foliosa | reverse complement strand
AGAGCTGGCCTTTGCAGATACTGTTAAGGCTATTCCAGAGCTAGAAGAGGCTAAGACTATGCTCCAAGGGATATGGAAGCATTGTCATTATTCCCCTAAGGCCGTTCGTGAGTTGAAATAGTTGGCAGAAAGTATGCAAGTTAGGGCGTACAAAGCTGTGAAGGCAGATGGCACCAGATGGGTACCCCATTTGAAGCGAGCTTTAGACGTACTTCTTTCGAAGAATTACTACGCGGTAGTTAGCCATTTGCAGCACACCTCGCAAGCAAGGGATGCAAGTATAACAATGCAAGGCAGATCGTCTAATTACTGCAAAAAGTTGGTCAATTACAAGTTCCTCTGATTCCTCCACCTCCTTCTTGACATAGTCACTGCAATTAGCAAGCTGTCATTTCAATTCCAGGAGGACAAGATGTCAATATCTCAACTGCAAGACAAAGTGAATGTCCTGTCATCAATGCTTGACTCATTCAAGGTCAGGGCAGGAGAATATGTGAACTCATTTCAACAAGAAGTGGATGATGGAAATCTTTACAAAGGACTTCAGCCAACCAGGTCAGAGCGTGATACAGCATCCTTTGCCAGCAGCAAAGATGAAGTCATTAACAAAGCCACAGCATTTATCACCGAGAGATTCCGAGGTCTTGGTGATGATCCAATCTTGCGTGGAGCATCAACTTTGACAGATCACAAATCATAGCCTTTAAACAACACACAGCAGCTTCTCGTCTTTGGTGAAGATGCTATTCAGGTTTTATCTCATCATTTTGAGGCTCTACTCGACCAACACTACTTCAACTTACAGTCCTGTCTTGATGAGTGGATGGAGATCAAGATGCCTTTGCAGAAGGAGAGGACAGAGCTGCAGTACAGTACCAGTGAGTTCTGGAAGGGAAAGTCTCAGGTGCGGGAACGTTTCCCCAATTTCCTGCTGGTCATCGAAATTTGTCTTGTTATCCCCGTCCAAACTGCCTGCTGCGAGAGAGGCAATTTATGTCTCAACAGGATCATGTGTGACGTCCGGTCAACACTTGGTGTCTCCACTGTGGAAGCACGCATGCACATTTATTTCTATTAATGGTGTTTCTCCAGAGCATTATCATTCAGCTTTGGCCGTTGCCAGGTGGCTTAACTCAGGGGAGAGAGCAAGGCGACCAAACTACAATGTTTAACTTATACAGTGCAACTTGATAAATAAGTGATGCAATTAAAATAAGTTGTCTATTCTCTAGTGAGTTATTCAAGTTCCAACCCCTTGAAAAGCAGCATCCGTTTTGTATTTAAACTGCAGTGTTTATAGACTGTTGTATATTCAAAGTGCGAAGTTTGCATGGATTAGTGGGTTTGAAAACACGTTCTCACGTCCAGTTTCAGAGTTTTAATAGCCATGTTAAATTTGAACCAGTGTCTTTCTCGGTATTATGAACTTCATTGACGATGAAGAATGGAACCTATAGTGTTTGATTTTAATAAGTGCGATTAGTGACGTCTGTTTTATTATGAAAATTCCAAATGTAAAGCATACTAACTTATTTCTAAAAACCTGATAAGTTGAAGTTATCGCACGTCAATAGTATAGTGGCTGGTTCGATAAAAAGGTACTGAAACGGATTGACAAGATGAATAAAAGAAGTAAGAAGTTGAGTTCACAAGTCTGAAAGAATTTTTTGCTCACGATACAGTAACAAATGTCTGTGTCTGGCTAGTGAAAAATCTGTTTTGGCTAGTGAATCAAACCTGTCACTAGCCACTGGGCTAGCAAGTTGAAAAGTTAGTCTCGAGCCCTGTCAAGGTATGGTACTTATTAGTCACACTCATGTACCCGAATTCTTCATTGGTGAAACCAAGGTGGAATTGGCAAACTCTCTTAAAATTCTTGGAGTGACTATTGATAGCAAATTGGCCTACTGTGAACATATATCCAACATGCTCAAGAAAGTCTATGCCAAGATTGGTGTTCTAAGATGTCTAAAAAGACGTGTCCCTATCACTTTACAAGGCCTACCTGCTTCCTCATTTGGAATACTGCAGCCCACTACTTATTGGAATAAATAAAACTTTGAACTCTAAACTAGAGTCAGCCAACGAATATGCACTTAAAACCCTATTAAACCAGGTAATAATCTTGACTATGATACTATATTATTCTTGACTGATATGCAGTCTCTTGAACATAGACGCTATTACAGTTCTCTTGTTTTATTATACAAATGCATGAACTGTAACGGTCCACAATAAATCAAGAACTTTTTTCAGATTCGTTATACTAAATATAATTTAAGAGGTAAGGGCATTAATCTGGAACCATCTGGCTACAATAACAAATCTTTCATATCTCGTTTACCTACATAGTTAGTCGCCTATGGAATAAACTGCCTGCACATATTAAAACCTCAAGTCAGTTTAGTGATTTCACTCGTAACCTGAAAGCTTTTGACCTCAGCAAATTAGGGCCCAGCTGTCATTGTAACTCTTGTATATAGTTTCATTTCTATTTGTTTTCGAATTGTACATGTAATTCTTACCCTGTTCTAGTATCTTAAGTAATTTTTATATTTCAATTTGATTCTATTTCCACATTTATTGTTCTGTTCTTGATATATTTTTAATATATTTCATATAGTTTTTACTCATAGATAGTTTTATAGTGTTACGTTTTAAACATGAGCCTCGGGCTCGGGCAACTGGGCAACCATGCCTTACGTGTGACAATAAACTTGATTGATTGATTGATTGATTGATTGACATTAAACATTTCGTAACAATAACCCCCCGCAATATCCCACCTTAATATGACAAGCTTACCGCTGTAAAAGAATGCAAACAGGCAGAATTAGAGTTTTAGTTCAACACGAAATAGCGTTTATGAGCAAAGCCGCGCTGATCTACAGTATTTAGGTCTAAATACCACTTTGAAAACGGTTAGCTTTCAGTTGTTTTGCTGGGTACTACTGTGTCAATACTTTAAAAATTCGACTTTCTGGGAGATCGTCTGGTTAGTCTGGTGGATATCAGAAACTATAATAAGAAGCCGTCGACCCGCGTTCGACTTTCTGCCTTGTCTGTTCTGAATCTTCTTTGCATGTTTAAAACGTTTGTTTCTTTGAAGTAGTTTTGAATTTTGAAGTAGACTGTACGTCGTGTAAGTTGAATAATAAGGGCAATGTCAGTTTGACTAATGGCCATGAGTGTTGACCTTTGTTTTATGGGCCCATTATTTGGACCCAGCTTGCGCTCGGGGACCGCAAATGAGTCAAAGTGCATGAACACATTTGCAAACGCCTTGCACCATCTGAGAAGTTACTGAAAAGTTAACGTCTTCCCAAAATCCAGTTTGCAACTAAGCAAAAACGTATCTTCTAAGAGCACATTTTTTACATTAATTTCTTTCTCCTTTCAAGTTATTTACACTAGAAAATCTGGCCCGTGCAACAGAAATATTTTGCATTGGCAAATTTCAAAAGCAGCTCACTGCACTTGTTAATGCACACGAGCAAAAAAGAACCCTACCATCCATCGATCTAAATTCTAATTTTCCTTGTGAGTGTCGTTTTGGCAAAAGTATGCAAATGGAGTTACGATATACCTGTGAGTGCAGGAAATCCGTAACACCAGCCATAAATAGCTTACTGCAACCTCATAGGACGATAATTAACAAGCATTTATTCACTTACACAGACTCCGTTCACACGCATTTTCCGGTCTCCCTGGACTTAAATTTAACCTTGCGTATAACCGCAGAACAACGTAAATCCAAGTAACAAGTGATGCGGTAACGAAAAAATCTGTCCTTAGAAACCTTATCCGTGATGTCTCAATGTCCGTAAACCCGTAAACCGTAATCTACACTCTTTTGACAAAGCGCAAAAATAATGTAAATACAAAGGAAACCTTTCTCGTCGCTCTCGAGCCGACATGTTCATCCGGGCTCTAAACGTAACTTGTCTTAGTCCGTTCCGGTACACCCAAGGTCAAGAAAAAAACTGCAGTTACATTCCCAGCCCCTAAACATCCAAAGCAGGTTTACTAGACTGTTTCTCCATGCTGATCTTCACTGGGAAATAACAAAACAAGCTTGTTGACTGGCCGTCTGAAACTGGTACCACGTGCCGTAACAACAACAGATCTGACTAAGCCTTGCTCTCACTCTTTCTGGACAACACGACCCAATGACAGGATGATTGGATGCATGGTTTCATACGGCAGATCTGCACGATTTAGTCGACCACCCACTCTAAGAATTGCTCCGTCCAGGAAAGGATCAAGACGATGAAGAGGGCTGCTGTTCTTTATGGTTATCTTTCTCCTTTTTTCCAGCATTTTCTGGCTTCCCAGTCCTTCGAGGACATGGATTTCACGGTTGAAAACTGAAGCCTGAACACGATTGCATGTTCGGCCTCCACGCACTCTTTAACTGTTAGAGGTGAGCGAGCCGCATTTATTCCTTCAAAATAGATAGCGTCAACTGCTGCAGCTGTTCTTCATCTCTCATCTTGCATTTTAGCACTAGGACTTTGGCTTTTCAGTTTCAAACGGTTGTCACGTCGTCTTCGCAGTGTTCCTTTAACACGAAGGAGCACAGCTACAGCCTTTGTTAGCCGATACCAGTCTGAGAAGTAATTGATCAATTTGCTTGTGGGATTTACCGGCTGACTGCCATTCGTGGCATGGCTTTCAGTAGTTTTCTTGATTTCTGGGTCATTATCAGGAACCTGTCCCATGGAGATTGGTTGCTGTGGCCACTCATGATCAGGCCTCCAAAGAGAGTCTGGACCTTCCAACCACCTTTGCTGTCTCGGAAGAGAGGGTCCATCTAAGCGTCGTGAGGCATCATCTGCAGGGTTTTCGTTTGTATCAACATGCCTCCACTGTCCTAGCTCAGAATGGTCTCGAATTAGCTGGATACGATTTGCAATGAACACATGGAAATGTTTATGTTCATTCGCTATGTAATGGAGGACTGTGGTGATACATAAATTCTGGACTTCCGTCTACCCCTTTCTTCAGAAGCTCTGTAAGGCAGACTGCTACGGTAGCAGCAGTAAGTTCAAGACGGGGGATCGTGACTGCTTTGGTAGGGGCAAGCCAAGCCTTTCCCATCAACAGGGAGCAGTGAATGTGGCCACTTTCATCCTTCAAGCGGAGGTAGACAGCGGCACCATATCCAGTAGAACTGACGTCAGAGAAGAGGTGAACTTGCTCGGAAACAACCGATCCAAAGTCTGGTGGCTTAACGCACCTTCTAACCTTTAGTTGTTCTAGCAAAGGTAACTCCCTGAGCCACTTAATCCATCGCTTTTTGTGTTCTTCAGGAACTTCGTCGTCCCACCCAAGGCTCTCACAGCAGAGGTCTTAGAGTATCTTCTTGGCCGTAAGTATGAACGGTGCAACAAACCCAAGTGGGTCATAGATTGAGGAGACAACTGACAATATTCCTTGCCTTGTCGGTGGCCTTTCATTCACTGAGACGCGAAACCCAAACACATCAGATTCCACGCACCATTCGATTCCAAGGGCACGCTCGATGGGAAAACGTTTGTGTTCCAGATCAAGGTTCTTAGCTTTCTTACAGCGTTGGTCCATAGGAACTGTTTCAAGCACTGCACGGCTATTGCTTATGAACTTTGTTAACTTGAATCCTCATTTGTGGCATGCCTGACGAAGGCCTTCAATCAGTTCAATAGCAGTTTTCTCATCCTTGGCTGATTTGAGACAGTCGTCTACATAAAACTTCTGGCGAATGGTCTCAGCAACGAGTCGCCCATGTTCTTTTTCAGTGTCTTCAGCTGTCTGCTTCAGGGCGAAGTTGCTAGAATTTGGGGAGGAGACCGCTCCGAATACATGGACTATCATTTGATACTCTTGGAATGGTGCATCCAAGTCTCCATTGGGCCACTAAAAAAATCTGAGAAAATCAACTTGGCTGATGGGGACCTTCACCTGCTGAAACATGGCTTTTATGTCTGCCATAAATGCGGGTGAGAACACTGACCAAGGGCTTGATGAGCTCCGGGCCTTGCATCAATCGTTTGTTTAATGATGTACCTTGATACTTTGCACTGCAGTAAAAAACAATGCGAATTTTCCTGGGTTTCTTGGTCGATTAATACCATGGTGTGGCAAGTACCACACCTTTCCAGGTTCGGTTCTAAGGAGACCATCTGGTACTTTCCGCGCGTAAGCCTTCGCAATCACATCGTTTACAAAATTAACATAATCCTTCCGATAGTTCTCGTCACGCAGCATTTTCTTCCCTTGCCAGATTGCTCGTTTTGCTGCTTGATCCTTGTTGTTTGACATCATCACGTTTGACTCTCTAAATGGCAGCGGGAGCACGTAATGACCATCGTGGTACTCTATACTCTCGTTTGCTTTACTTAAGAACCTTTTATCCTCCTGGGAGTACCCACGTTCGTTAGGACCGATCTTGTGGTCATTGAAGTCTAATTCAAACATCTGCTGGATTGCCTGAGGGGAGACTACCTCTTTTACTGACTCCACCCTTCGGACAGTGATTCTATGACAACTGAGGTTAGCAGAGTGAGAATGGTCCTTAACTTGTAGGGGACCACTTAGAGTCCAGCCATGGCGTAGTCGCATCATGGCCGGCCCTTCACCTTTCCTAGGTACTACCTCCAATGGTTCAATGGCTAAAGGACAATCCCTGCCAATCAACAGTCCAATTTTCACACTTGGCATAAACTTAGCCATCTTTTCAGCAACTTCTCGGAGATGCTCCCATTGCTTCACAACTTCCCGTGTAGGAATCTGCTTACAGGTATGTCCATTCAAGTATAGCACCTGGGCATCTCCAGAGGACTGTTGTCTTCCACATCGGTAATAATCAGACCTTCCACAACAGTGGTAGTTATGAGACTTTGGCCGTGCATAGTGGCAAGTTGTAATTTCATCCTTTCACCTTCTGCACCAATCTGCTCTCTGAGGTTTTCAGTCAAAAAAAATGTCGGCATTTTCTCTTGTTTGTACGCTTTCCATAACACTCAAAGCAAAGTTGCTTGTCTCTCAGAAAGGCTCTTTTTTGCTCTGCTGTCTCTTTGCCGTTCACAATCATACAGGTCATGGGGACGGCTACAAAATTGGTGCAAAGGGCAATTGCTGCAATGGTTTGAGATCCTACAGAATATATAACATTTATGACGTCCTTTGATGCACACATTCAGAGTAGAGCCACCTCCAGCGCAGATCGTCTCTATTACATAACTCAGCTTTTAGAAGGTGAACCAAAGGACCTCACTGAAGGATGCTTACATATGGATCCAGAAGAGGGATATGGTGACGCAAGGCAGTTACTCCAAAGGGAATACGGCGATCCCTATAAGATCTCTACGGCATACGTCAACAAGATCCTTCAGTGGGCTCCTATTAAATCGGAGGACAATCTAGGTTTCAAGTACCTGTCGATGACCTTCTTACCGAAGTGTAAGATTGCAATGAAGAATATTTCTTACATGTGTGTTCTCAACCACGCTCCCAACATGC
>NC_090877.1:24260615-24263115 GCF_036669935.1 Montipora foliosa | reverse complement strand
GCTTCTTGCTTGACATGGCTGAACTGCGCAATGTACCTATTAAAGTTGACGTGAGTTGGGTCTTACCTGCCACGTGAACAGTTGTGGTTGAAACAGGCACCTTGTTGTCCACAATCGGGTCAGTCGAAATTGAAGCTGACGGTAATGATGCTACGACTGGGTTGTCCGATGGCTTCGGAAGGGCACTGAATGATGCAATAGTGGACGGTAAATTAGAATCAGAAAGTACTTCTTGCTCCTCGCTCATCTGCCTTAACGCTTGTTCTCTCACCTCTGCCTTAGCTATTTTTATCTCAATGTTTAAATTCTCCTCTGCAGCTCGAAGAGCTTGTCTTTGCTTGAGCAGACGTTTCGGCACGTAATTCTGCTAGTTTGACTTTCTTTAACCCTTGCTGACATTCTCGAACTGGTCTTCGAACACTGCGTATTTGTGCTGTATGTATCTAGATTCTCGAACAAACTTTGCTCTGCACGAGTTATCCAAGCGGCAACTTCATTAAGGTACTGCAGAACGTCCCTTTGCTTAGCACCGTGATGTTCTTGTTCCTTATCCCTACCCTCCCCACGGTGGTACTTCACTCAACGGAGAGTCACAGGCATTAATGTAATCTTCCAACAAACTCCGTAATTTCAGCTTTGACCAAATGAAGGTTGTTTGTGTCAATCATTAGTGTAGACAGCTCATTCCTTTTCTTGGTAACAGCTTTCAAAGCTGCAGTCTGTTGCCTCTGAAGGCGATTGTACCTTTCCTTTGTGCTTTTTCAGTTAGTTTACGTGGGCGAGAGCCTAAAACATATTCTACATCACCCTCGGTAGCTTTAGAATCCAGTAATAGCTCTTGTTCATCCAGGTGTCCCTCCACAATTCCAAATTCCTCCCTTTCGCGTTGCTTTCCTTCTGCAGGGGCCTGGGCACTAGCGTTTTCCATCGAAGCGAATAGACCTTCACCCACATATAAGAACAGTTTTTTCAGGTTTAAGGCTGATTGTGTTCTTATTTGAGGGGTGCTTAGTGAGAAATCAGCCTGAAAGTGTTCTTAAAATGTTCTTAAAATTGGTTTCAGAAATACTTCAAATTATGTATTACTACAGGTTTAATTAACATACAATGCTGTTTTGTAATAGATTTTATAGTTTGTAATGGTCCTGAAAACCATAGTACTTTGATATAAGTTACCGTACTGTATTGCTGCCTTATTCTAATACCCTTTCCCTTTACATTAAAAACATGTTTTATTTATCAGCCTGAATTTGTTCTTATTTATGTGGTGCTTTATTGGCCAAATTTCAGCCTGATGTTCTTAATCCACTTGTTCTTATATGCGGGTGTTTACTGTATACTGACTCAAAAAATAATGATCTATTACACTTTAATAATAAATGGCCAGAACAATTTCTCCTTAATTTCCTTTTTCCCCCAATTTTAATTTTGATTTTGATGTTGTTAGTTAGCGTTTTTGCCACTGTCCTGAATATTTTGTTGGCTTGTACTAGCCGTATAAAGATTATTTCTTGCCAGAAATCACTATTCCTAGCCTTTCATAACTGGCATTAATCGTTGGAAAGTTATAGCGGTCGGACCGTTTTTTTTACAAAACTGAATTGTAAATTTCCTGCACCTTTATAAGGCGTGACATGTAAGAAATAGTTTGTCGAATTTCTGCACCTATGAAAGGCTTGGGGAAGTTATTTCTATCATAAAATAATACTCATATGGCTAGCACAAGACAACAAAATATTGAGGATCTTGGCATAAATCGTTGCAAAGTTATAGCGGTCGGACCGTTTTTTTACAAAACTGAATTGTAAATTTCCTGCACCTTTTTTACAAGGCGTGACATGTAAGAAAACAGTTCTTTGCATTATGCGTCAGTTATGAAAGGCTAGGGATAGCGATTTCTGCCAAAAAATAATACTTACACGTCCAGCACAAGCCAACAAAATATTCAGGACACTGACATTAAAGCGTTGGAAAGTTATAGCGGTCGGACCGTTTTTTTACAAAACTGAATTGTAAATTTCCTGCACCTTTAAAAGGCGTGACATGTAAGAAACATTTTGTCGAATTTTTGCACTTATGAAAGGCTTGGGAAAGTGATTTCTATCATAAAGTAATACTGATATGGCTAGCACAAGCCAACAAAATATTGAGGATACTGGCATAAATCGTTGGAAAGTTATAGCGGTCGGACCGTTTTTTTACAAAACTGAATTGTAAATTTCCTGCACTTTTACAAGGCGTGACATGTAAGGAACCGGTGTTTCGCATTATGTCGCACTTATGAAAGGCTTGGGAAAGTGATTTCTATCATAAAATAATAGTTATATGGCTAGCACAAGACACCAAAATATTCAGGACATTGGCATGAATGGTTGAAAAGTTATAGCGGTCGGACCGTTTTTTTACAAAACTGAATTGTAAATTTCCTGTACCTTTATAAGACGTGACATTTAAGGAAACAGTTTTTCCAATTTCGGCACTTATGAAAGGCTTGGGAAAG
>NC_090877.1:24238115-24250615 GCF_036669935.1 Montipora foliosa | reverse complement strand
CTCTCTGCGGCGGGAGAGAAAGAGAGCCTGCACGCATCCCTCTGAATTTTGAATGCCGCCTCCTGATGTCATGCTGAGCGAGCTGTCAAAAATTAGCCAATCAGCACACACCCAAAGTAAACATTGATATAAACAGTAAGCCACGGAATGTGTATTTCAAATCGCTGGAAGCAGAAACTCCCAAAAATTGAAAAGGAAGGAAGCCTTCACCAGAAATCCTAACAATTACTGCAGATGCTGTAAAGCGTAGCTGAATATTCTGTACCGGTAATTCATCGAAGTCCATCTCCACGGAAAATGTGTTTCATTCGTCAGGGAAATGTTTAGCACAGAAACTTAAAACAACGGGAATCGTAATAGGACTAATAGAGAAATGCCTTTTCCCTGCCCGCATCTCCACTGTGTGTGACCACAACCACCGCCACATTTTGGTAAAGCGAAGCGGAGTTATCCTTTTTGATTTATTTTAATGGAATACAGGCATTACAAAGACTACATTACACTTTAATGCTAGACAGATACAAAAGATATTCTAATACCTACACCACTTTATTTCAAGTGGTAGAGCATTTGTGATTACAGATACATATTTCACTAATTCCATAATAATTATTTGAAAATTGGAATATTTTGTTTTTAAGTGTATTGGAGTATTGCGGAATTAACAGGAGATCAAGCAATCACCTGTAAAAGCCGCCTTTTCCGCTTAACTAAATTCTTGCTAAAATTGTGTAGAGTTCCTTTATCGTTAAATCAGCAACTGAGGCAGGTGAAAGGCCCAAGCTTCTGTCAAAATGTAATCAGCGATACCTTTTTGCAGAGGACAGTAAACTACATGTACCACAGTGACATGATGTCGCCCTTGTTCTATTTTGACCGCTACTAAGAACAGTTGGAAAATCCTGTAGATCACAGAGACAAGGCTTCCTTTCCTTCCAGCAGAGAAGCCATTTCATCGCGTTAAGTTAGGGTAATATTGCAACACTCTACGATTTTCTCATACAGACATGTATGCATTTCTGATCACTTTATCTCTGTGAACCGAAGTGGCTTTCTTGTTGTCAGAGCTTGTCAGTGGTGACGTCACCAAGCAATTTAATTTCAGCCAACCAGTATTTTGCGTCCAAAATTTGGACGCGACATTCAAAATAAAAAGTCATGCGGGTAGACTCTCATTTTACCCCAACCCCAGTACCTCGGAGAGCCTGCTCACAGGCTACCAGTCAACATGATAGCTCAACTGGTAGTGCACTGCACTGGCATCGCAGAGGTCCAGGGGCCTGTTTCTCGAAAGTCCCGAAACTTTACGGGCCATTTTCGGGTGTCACAATTCCCTTTGTATCTCAAGAACGGAGAGGATTTAAGTCGTCAAACTTCACAGTCACTTTTCTTTTTGTTACCTTGAAAACATGTCAAAAGATCGGCTTTCCAAATCAAGCGGCTGGCACTTTCACAAATGGCTTTTCGGGCCCGAAAAGTTTTCGGGACTTTCGAGAAACGGGCTCCAGGTTAGAGTCCCATTCAGGCCTGAATTTTTGAAAAACTGAACTTGGATAACTTTCTTACATCAGGAGGGATGCTATTCCAAAACTTGGCACCAGATCTACAAAAAACATTTGATTGATGACTTAGAACATAGCATGCAAAGTTAAAAAGAATACACTTACTGGCTTTGGTTTTCCTTTCCTGTGCTTTAAGGACACTGTCTATGAGTTCTTTTGACCTCCTTTGAGTTTCTACAAGACATAAAAATTAAGATCAATAACTTACTTTGTGAAACTCATTAATAATTCATAACAGTTATGATCAATCAATAGGCAGTATTTGAGTCACATGTGCACCTCAGTGAACCTCAATACAAATCAACTGGGGTTGTATCAACTTTTGATACAGACTCCTACTCAGCTAATTAGTATTCATTAACCAATGTTCTTGCTTGTATTTGTATACTTTTGTGTCTATGTAAGGTTTTTGGTACCCTGGATTCCAGAGGTTATTTTCTCGTTATGAAAAGAGCTACAAAAGAGCGAGTCGTGAAATGGCGAGAAAAACCTCTGGTACAGGCTGTTAACCCTTCTGAACATGCCGCTCCAATCATGTTGTGCTTTCCACTTCCAGAGTCAATTTTTGACCCTGGAGATTTCATTAGTCAATCGAAAAACCGTTCTTTATAAGGACTACCATTGGTTAAGTCAAGGGGGATGATCAAACCAGTTTTTCACTGACCAGTGTAATACAAGAAGACTATGAACGTGACAGTGATGATCGTGACGCAATAATCACAAATTCATAGCTGGCAGATTGAGGTTAAGGTAATTCCCTTGAAATTGTTCTACTATCAAACTTTTTTTGGGTCTTGGCATAATTAACATTCATGATATGAACATCAAAAAAATGCAATAAAAAAATGGGGTCACCGTGCTTGTTTTCGTGTCAGCAGGCTCTTAAAATGGGGTATTTTTACTGTTTTTGCTTAAAAATTCGAATCACCTTCATACAGAAGTAAGTCTTGGTTACTTTAAAGACACAAAATTTTATTTTGAAAATAAAGCTTCTTTAATTTACATAAGCAGTAATGCTTCATTTACGCCGACTTTGATTCCCTGGTTGTGGGAATAGTGCACTTTTTGGGACAGTTCCGTGGTTAGCTTGAAGTCCTCGCATTGGGTAAAATACACCCAGTACGGAACTGTTTTCCAAAAAAAATTCATGTTCTACTATCAAACTTTTTTTCTTCTTCAAATATGTTCTTTATTAGACTGTTCCTAGCAAATAGCTGAAAAAAAAATCGGGGGTCACCGTGCTCGTGGTTTAGTTTGAGCAAAATTTCTTACGTTTTGGATGCGCACGTGCTCATGTGCGCGCGCTAATGACGCGAAAATCATGCGCAGTAGAGATGTGCCATGCAATACTAAGGAATTACCTTAAGTTGTCTCTTTGACGCTGAATGAATGTTTGCTGTTGAGTGGCCTTAAAGGGGGCATAATCCAACACACACACTTTGATTTTGTTTGGGAATTTGGCAAAGGTGTGAGCTTCTGACATCTTTACACTTCAATGCCTCAAGTCCACGGCTCCACGTAAAGTTCTTGAAATGTTTTCAGTTCCAATTCCAGGACTTGAATGCAATTTTCTTATTTCTCCAATTCACGTTTGCATTTGCATCAAATAATACAGTGTAGCTGCGTGAAACACTTCAACAAAAAACTCAGAAACGATGTATCGCACAGACTTGAGAACTGGTGAGGTGATTTATGAATTTGTCTCCTACAACATTCCAAGTTTTTGGATTATTTCATTCAACAGCTTTGATTTCATTTTTTTGTTACGTGACAGTGACAACGATCTATTCACTCAACCGTGAGAATTTCCCAGTGGAGTGACCGGTTAACATTGCTAAAATATTTTTTTATCACGTGGATAACACCCATTTGCCCAAGTTTCTAAAATAAGCTCCTACTCTGGAAGTCAATCAAAATAAGTTAGTTTGCATGGAAGTGAGGCTTTTAATGGCCTGTACCAGAGGTTTTTCTTGCCGCGTCCCGACTTGCCCTTTTGCTGCTCTTTTCATAGTGAGAAAATAACCTCTGGAATCCAGGATAGGTTTTTGGTGCAATTAGTTTTACTGACACCATCAACCATCTTAGCAACTTCAGAAGAGAAGAGATAACAATAGGCGGATATCTCAATTTGGTTTTGAACATTGATAAGGACAACAAAGGTGGTCAATACAGAACGTACTTCAAATCCACTTAACTACAGTGTAATTAAGGATAGTATTGCTGACCAAGATTTTGTGGATGACTGGAGAACCCTAAATCCAAACTCTCGCAAATTCACTTGGTGCCAGCATAAACCTGAAATTCATTGCTGACTAGATTTTTGCCAAGTAAGCCAAAGCCATTTCATTTTGTTTTAACACAGACCATTCCCTGATAACAATCCATATGGCAATGCATTCCAACCAACACAGCCCAGGATACTGGAAGCTTCCCTCTTGGATAATGTTTAGTCATAAAAAAAATCTGGATAACAATTAGAAGTGCTAATGATGAATATTTGTTTTGTTTTTTCACCTTTATTGGTCAGTCTCTCTTCCAAAGAAAATTAATAGTTACAGGTCAAAAGGAAAAACAAAAAAAGACCAAAAGATAACATGCAAATAGCACCTGGAGTCCCATGCAAGGCACCCCCCAACTAAATCAGTAAAAATCTTAAGAAATGCATAAACTATTATTGCCAGTGGGACGCACAATAACGTGCAAGACCCCATGAGCATGGTTTGGCAGGGTCAAAGACATCATTCTGCTCATTCACCTTTGTACAAATTAGTTATACTGTTCTTAAAAGCCTTTTTGCTTAGAAAGTCACTGGGCTGAATTAGTTTACATATAAGGTTCCATAATTTGATACTGTGATTAAAGAAGCAATACTGATAGGTACAGTGTTTTGCAGAAAGGAGTTTCCAAGTATGTTATATCACATGATTGAGATCATAGAGTATGGCCATGACTGACACTCTCAATAAAAGTATTTTATCATTGTCAATATAGCTATATAAAGCCTTATAAAGAAATACTAAATTCTTTACCTCGCAGTCAAGTGACAGCAGTATTAACCCCACTTTGATGTGGGAAATGATTAACCACAAGATCAGTGAATAGTCCATTCAACATGCTAAGGAGCAAAAAATACAAAGAAGAAGAATTAAAACAAGTGATAACTGCAATACAAGAGTTCCTTGATTCCAACAGAAATTTAATCCAAGAAATGAAAGAAGCATTCAGAGAACTGGAAGAAAACAAAATTAAAATGTTGGAGAGTCACTCCACAGAAAATTGGACCAGACATTTGAAAAATCAAACTGTCTGTATTTGCACAAAATCCTAAGAAAATGACAACAAATTTAGAAAGAAAGAGCAACTTGTACCGGTAATTGTATTATTTTAATATGATTACAAAATGTTTACCATCAATGTTATTTCTGCAAACTTTATCATAAATTACTATTAATTTTGATATCAGCTGTTGCAAAGGGGAAAGTAACTTGTATTAATGTTACAAAGAGGAGTACAGAAATTTTACTGCACTGGTGTGTAACACAAACTGCTTCACACAACATACGTAAGACCTTGGATAAACTTTATATTTCTATCAGTGTGACAGCAGCAGGCATCCTTCTAGAGGCTACTTTCTCCTCTGCAACATTTTGAAGCCTTCAAGGTTTGTTGGTATTTTCTCATTTTAGGACAAGGTTTATTTGTTCCTCACTTTTTAATAAAAGTTCTTTTAGACTACTATAATAATGTATTTAACAGAAACTGGGAATTTTGCTGTGGAGGGAGTTTTTTTTTAAGGAGAGGAAGTCAGTCTCTAAATTCTGTTTAGATTGGTTAAAGACATCATTTTTTCTCTCACAAGTTCAGCATCCTAGATATGCCTAATAATGTTTTATTTCAATTTTGACTATGGTACAATAATTACTGTTCTGAATCACTATGATATACCCGTTGCTAATTGCACTTAGCTTTTTACCCCATATATATGTTCAATGCCAAGGTACACATTTTTAAGCATCACCACTTCAAAAAAATAATTATTGTAAAAATCAAACAGCATCAAATGGCAAAGCTCATCAGTAACACAACATTAATTTTCAGCATTACAAAAATTCTATTACTTTTTCTTTTTTTTTTCGGGTCGTGCTCTGGCTGCGCATGCGTAAGATTTCTTTTTCTCGTAGAGGGCAGTGGGATTCAAACTCGGTATCTCTTCCTTTCGATGCAATCACAATGACCACTAACCCAAGGAAGACTGTGACAGATTGATGGAAAAATGTGTATTAAAGAATTGTGTGTGTGTGACTGGAAACAAGTTTTTGTGGCATGGAATGCAATATCCGGTGATCGTATAACTTTGTAACAGATAATTGTAATTTTATACTTCTCCCAGTATTGTTAAGAAAAAGTATTAAATATTTTCAAATATCATCTTAGAGACTTGCAAAGCATCTCTTTTCTGGTTTTGATTGGAATCAATGCCGTTAACAACAGTTTTAAATGTAAACAAATATCCATGACCGCACTTAACCCTATCATTGGGTAAGGGAATGTGGACCGTGGACTTTGGACTACATAAATGAAACTGGATAATTATCAAGATATTGTAAAAACCCACTGAAATACTGTGAACTTAAAGGCAGTTGGCAAAAAATCCTTCAAACAAAGTGTAGGCTACCCATACCCTCTTGTTATTACAGTTGTCCACTTTTTGCAAACACCATCCTAGCTTGTAATCTGAAAAACTAGTTCTCTCAAAGTTCATTGCATTTGAAAGTTAATGTCCAAGTGCTACATGTTATAATAATGCTTACATGTAAGCAGAACTCTATCACAAGGCAAAAAGCATGTACTTGAATCAAACAATGCATCATTGGATCACAAAAAACATGTTCTTGAATTCAAAATGGCTGCCTAGGTGAGCTGTAACTTCACAAACAAAGTATGTCGTCAAACACTGAAAGAACTAAGAAGTGGAGAAAGAAAATTCAAAATTACCCTACTAAACATGAAGGGTGCAAGAAAAAGAGTACAAAGAAAATAACAGAGATGCTGAAAGTAATGCCAATGATTCTGATAGATACGATGGTAATGATGTTCAAGGTGATGACAAGAACAGCAATGAACAGGCAAAAATACATGTACAGTGTGGATTACCAACCGATAATGTTTATACCCAACTCAATGTTGACAAAGTCATCAACATTTCAGTTACCCTGTTTTTTGGCTGCAATGATTGACTGCATTGCACCTGACAGGATCACTTTTGGCAGTTCAAGCACATTGATAGATAACTATGACCTGAGAAGTTTGCTTGGGCTGGGAGAAATTATCTGTAAGGGGAGTCCTGAAGGACAGTGCCTGCAAAACAAGCGTTAAAAGGAATGAACAACATTCTCAACCAAGATCTACTTCTTGTTCCATGCGACAGTATGAACAGCCATAACTGTTTACCCTCCTCCTCCTCCTCCTCCTTCGGCATGGTACAAACACAGGCAATACCTTTTATTGGCCAATGAGGGATGACGTTCCTGATGTTCATCTAAGCTGTGTTTTTATGGACCAGTTGATTTAATTGGCAACAGCTCTTTCGCCATTATGGAAAGTGAGCAAGTTAAGAAAGTTTTCCATTATATCCAGAGGCACTGATCATTTTTAAATAGACAATTTCTGTGATATGTCAAACTACAGAATGGTTATTGTTTTTCTTTTTTAACTTACAAAGCTGGTAGTTAGTGATGGAGTCTTTATCTAATCACCTTTGAGTGATAAACATTGTTGACATTATGTTCCATTACTGGCACTTTTTCAACTTGAGACATTTTTTGCAATAATATAAATTTAATATAAACCACTCACTGTCACACATTGCAAAAATTAATTATTAGAAAAGCTGAATGTACTTCTTAGCTTAGAAAATGTGGCACAGTTATTAAAGTGAGTGTTAACACTAGCTTAATAGCTTCTTTAAAATAAATGTCTGAAAATGGACAAGTTTTCCCCACTGCAACTAGAGATGATGTACTTTAATGGGGAGTTTTTCAGTGAGTTATTAATCCTACTGCATTGAAAGGACACTAACCACTTGTGTCTTCTTTTGTGATCTTTGAATTCACATACTGACTTGGAATTATTAAGCTCATTCCAAAGAAAGATGCAAAACCTTTCCTTATCACAAACTGATACCTAATTCTGCTCCTTAATTGTGACTATCTACAGCATGTAGCGACAAAAGCTCTTGCAAACCTTCTTAAAATTACCTACCAAAGCTGATAAACAGTGATCAAAACGGATTTATGAAAGGCCCTTTCTTCGAGACAACATTCACCTAATTAATGGACTTACTACACTGCAGAAGAAAATCTTCCAGAGGACTACTTCTTTTTTTAGATTTTGAGAAAGCATTTGACACACTGTAGAATGGACCTTTATTCAAAAAACGGTCAGTTGTTGTAGATTTTTTTTTGCTTTGTATTGTATATATTTTCATACAAAACACTGTTGCTGTCTTCAAGATAATTAGGAGAGTCCGTGTTGTGCCCCACAAAATGAAAACATACATTGTATAAAATATTCTTTTTTCATCACGAGTGCATTCCACTCTTTAACCATCCACAACGTTTTAGATCAGCTCAATGAAAGATTACAGACAGGCAATAGCGTGACCAACTTCACATGATCCAATCAGACACAAGAAAATCCAATCTACAGCTCCAGATTGGATACTCCACAAGAATGAAATAATGCGAATTAATTAAAATTGGTCTGCTGGCCACAAATAATAGAGACGTGGACTTCATGATCAAAACACAGACACAAAATTGCAGACCACTGATTGATCTTCTTTATTCATAACAGGTACAGTGTAACTTAGTAAATACTAAAAAGGAAGATAAACCAAAGCTTAATTTGTGAACAATCTTTCCTTTAACTTTCCAACTTGAAAATCAGCTAGTGTCACAGTGACACCTTGCATACATGTATCTTCGTTTTGATAAACTTCCACATTTTCTCCATTTCCAGACAGATTCTACAGGAAACTTACCAAAGACTTCTACAGTGCTATATGGAATTAAATTAATTTTGTTATTGTTCATACACTGTGGACAATTTTTCCTTGATGAAGAATAATGACGAATTTCAGTTGAAATTAGCATAATTATTGGTGATCAAATGCATGACGACTTTGAGTAAATGAAATGGAAACAACAGGAAACTCAATGACGAACTCTTGTGTTGACCAAAATATGAGCACAGAAAACATCAACATTAACCTCCATGTTTTAAGTGTGAGAATGATGCTTATAAACAAATTCAAAAGAAAGAGCCCTCCAATAGTCAATATGTCACTGCAAACAACTTGCATGTTCACACACGTCCATAACCCAAAACCCATTGAAGATTTTGAACAGGTCTGTTCTTAAATAGAGAGGATAAAATTAATAGTCCCAGTACATATGTCAGTGACGAGTCATGGTCACTATGTCTTTCACATGACTGAAGCTTTGCTTTAATACACATGTTGATGGAAGTACCTCACAATTTTGTTATTGTTGTCTGTTCTCTGTTGTACATGTAAATGTAGATACATATCGTTATATGGGATGGACCATTTAATTTTTTAAGGGGGATTGGGGAATTTTGTCTTGTTAAGAATTTGTTTTTTGCCTTTGGACTGTGCAAGAATTTTTTAGCACTTAAAGGTTGTGAACGAATTTTATTTCCATCAGTTTTCAGTCTTCATTATTTATTAATAAAAGTATCTTCAACTATGAGCATTTCATGAGATATGCATGCCCTATACAAGAATGGAACAGAAAATGATACATGTACCTCAAGCACTGCTTTCTCTCCAGGCTGATACAAGTTGCATTTTAGTCTATTCATTGTTACCTGTTGGGTTACAAAAACAACTGAGAAATTCTATTCTGCTGACAAATATGTACAAATAATTACAAAGCATTTTTGTTTGTTGAAATTAAATTATGACAAAAATTACAGATTACGGTAGTTTTTCATTTGGTCTAACAGGATCCTACGAATAGAAAGGCTTGCTCGATTTTTTTCCCCCTTGGTCCAATGTGCATGATTTTTTTCCTCTACTTTTGCTGTGCAGGAGTTTTTTTTTGTAATTGCCCAACCTTCCCCTCCCCCTCAAAAAATATAATGGTCCACCCCTATGTTTAGGCTATATTTTATTTAAGTTGAAAATTTGCCATGTACAGCACAAGCGAAGTTCTCAGTGAGTCCTCATTGTTTTAATCACATTTTCGAATCATTTCTCATGACAGAGCATGCATCAGTTTACAATCCAATATTTTACATAAAAATTCTTATTTCAAATTGATTGATGTAATTGAGTATAAACATAATTACTTTCCCTTCCAAAAACAAACAATAACAAAGTCCAATAGTGCAGTCAAATATTCAAGTTTGATGTTTGTTTTCTTAAATCAATTTACAAAGCTTACCAACATTAAAAATAGGCAAGCACGGTGTACATGTAACTGGACTTCCAATAGGATGCGCAAAAAAATTAAAGATTATGCGGAAATTTTATGCCATACTATGGGCAAATATGGATTATGCGGAAATTTCAACAATTCATAAAACTAAAAATTAGGCCCGTCCAATGTATTTACATACTCATGGTAAATCAGGACTCGAAATTGTGACCAATACAGTCGCATTTGTGAGTGAATTTTTTCCCTTTGTGATTAAAATATATGGAGGAGTCGCCAATTTGCAACCAGCTTTCACCGTTGAAATAACTGGGGTTAGCAGAAACTTTTGCTAAAATAAAGCGGTAAAAAATTATTTCTCGTCATGAATTTTGTTTTAATTTCGAGATATCAGCACTTGAAGCGTAGTTTTTTCTAAGTCGCCTTTTGGCGACCTTCTTTCACAAAAAGGTCGCTAAATACATAATGTTGGTCGCCATTTTCCCTCGATGACACACTGCGGAGTATTATACAAAGGAAAGAACTGCTGACCATTTTGAGATAAAGATGGCCACCTTAAAAACACTCTTAAGTGAGTACATCTATTCGCTGTGTCCTTCAACTCTTCATACAAATAGAGAAAGAAGAGAACTGCAAGAATTGCAAAAGAAATTCATGGACATATTATCAAGCTTTTTTCATTTTGTCTGGATCTAGAGTTTAAAAAATATACCGATTATCACCACACCACTTCCATGCCGGAACAGTCGCCGGAACAGTGTCTAGGCTCAAAGCCAAAACATGTGTGGAAACTGCTAATGACCTTTCATCTTGCGAACGAAATGGTATGTCTTCTTCAATCAATCTTCAATGTTCACGAAAACAAGCATTTCAAAACAGTCAATCTCTTGGCTTTTACATTTGTGAGGATGGTAAGCAGCAGCTTTATCACTAATATTGCCATGATGTGGGTAGTGCTTTCACTATGGAGACTTATTTTTTAAGGATACTGATCTCTGTTTAGAACATGTCTGTTTAGAGCGTGGTCGAAAGCAACAATCATTTTGGGCGGCTGTCTGACATGAACGGTCGAAACAAGATTTATGAACATCCCATCAACCTTCCTGTTAGCATGATGTTTAGAAACTAATTGCTTCCCAACAACAAAGTTTGTCACAAAGAGCATATTTCAATGTAAAAGTTCTTGTGATGCCCTGCCCATTCACAGGTAGGTTTTTTTTTTGCAAGAGCAAAGTTGATCCTGCTATGAAAGGTTGTCTGAAACCAGCAGAAAATTCATATTCTACTTGGTCTCAGGCCACTGAGCACTTGCGACAAAGCCCAAAACTTCACACTGCATCCCGCCTGATCAAAAAACGTCATTATCATGGAACCGTGGCACACCAAATTTGCATCATATTGCCTGCAGGCTCCTGTTTTGAGATGCAGTTTAAAACGTCGGCATGGAAATATTATACATTCGAAAAACATGGTCCAAGAACAGGACTAAAGAAATCCCGAAGTCGTTTTATCAAACATTGAATTCTTGCCTTGCCAAGTCAAAATCTTTGATGACTTAAATGGTCAGCACATGCAAATTTGCGAGACAGCACCCATTGTTATTAATATGCCAACCAGAACCCACATGTAACTAGCTGTTGAAACAATGACTTCTTTTGTTCCATGTTGTTATTCAATGATGTGGAAATGGCACTGTGGAATTAAGCCACGCAAGTGGAATAATGCCCGTGTAACGACTGTTCCCACACAATTTCTCTTACGCTTATGCCTGTGCTTGTGTTTCATCTACATCTACATCTACATGTCCCAACACTCGGCAAAGTCCATTTGACTTATGGCTCTTTTTTTTGCTTAGGTGGCTTCATACACCACAAGCCTTTTTAGAGGCATTAAGGGGTATCGAATGGTCTTTGCGAGCATTTGCAAGCATGCAAGCACTGTGTTTTATTTCACAACCACGAACAATGACCAAACTTGTCTTGCAAACAGTGAGCACTTCGAGTTCTACTTGGAGCTACTTGGTAAAGTTTCCGCTACACTGCTTTATATTGAAGTGTGTCTACTATGCATAGCAAAACAACAGTAGATCAAAAGGGGCTCAGTAAGATGTAGTTAAGCATTATTTCTCTACCAAAACATTGATGAAAAACTATTTATGAACTTTCGAGCAACGGTAGGAGCAAACTTCAACAAGGATTCGAGCATGCAACTGATTGCAAAAATTTTGCAAGCACTAGCAGGTGAGTACTCGTCTAAAATTTGCAAGCAAATCGAGCAATGGCCAAATTTTGCGAGCACTTTGAAGGGACCATTTGGTACCCCTACATTATGCCAAGCCAGGCACTTGTGCTTATCGCACAAGTGGGAACCAGGCTTTACAGTATGATGTCCTTGGTCCGCGAGGTCCTTGGGCGGAACATGGAACATGATGCTATATTTCCTTGTTAACTAAAATACCACAAAAAACAAATGGTCTGAT
>NC_090877.1:24215615-24225615 GCF_036669935.1 Montipora foliosa | reverse complement strand
CCAAATGATGTCTTATCAACGGATTAGCTTCTAAATTAGGTGTGGTGCTGCGTCGGTGGGGAAATATAAATAGTAAACACGAACATTTGGTATCAAATGTTAACGCGCGAAACGCCAGCTTTATAATCTTACGATGGTAATATTCGTTTGCGTACAAAATTTAAATGCTGTCTCAATGAAGACGTTTATTGTGAGTCGGCTTTAAAAGAATAACGAGTATTGAGTTTACAAGGCGTCATCAAACAATTTCGGTTAGTTTACTAGGCGTTAATAGTTAGAGTTTATGTCATGTTTATTAGAATACCGTATAATGTTGCCTGATCGTTAGCCGCTTATATAGGAGCTGCCGCCTCGTAGATTGGCTGTAAAGGGCGCTCGAAGATGGATGATTATCCATTCAATGTCCGGCGGTTCGCCTTGCTGCTGAGGTCAAACAAGTCTGAAACACCTGTCTTTGGCTGCCAATGCGCAGGTCATAAAATTGTGCCGAGCGACGATTTGTTGCAAAATTTTAGTGTTTCACTTTCTCACTGACTCGGCATCACAGTTTGTTTGGAAACTAACCTTTCATTCGAGAAAGAGAAACGCATGCTCCCTTAGTGTTTTATGATGTGATTTTCTTGGTATTATGGCTCCCGCCCCAGCACAAAAACCAAGGGTGAGGTCCTGGGAAGGAGGTTGTAAACATGCATGCCAAGTAGCTTGTGACGTCACATCAGGAATCGACCCATGCCCCTTGTGGCTCGGTCAAGAAACAAGTTTTGTGTTTAGTGCAGTTTTTCATAAGTTTTCAGGCTTGCAACAGTCAACGATGGTGCAATACGTTTCCAAAATTAACAAGGGTTAATGATTTAGCAAAAACACACTTGCAGTAATATAACATGGTATTATAAATCAGTTCTATTTTGTTGTTGTTGTTGTTGTTGAGAGAGGCTACAGCACGCTGATGATTGGTTAATTAATAGGACCGAGTGGAATCCAATTCGGTCTGGGTTCATGCGAATGATTAGCAAAATCTGACGACCGTGAAGCGGGAGTCTGATTTGTTAATCAAGAGTATGATTACTGACAGAATTCGGTTTTCGAGACTTAGTTGTTGTTCCTATGGTGATTATATTGAAGTTTGTGACTGGTTTATTTAAAATTCAGGTTTGATTGTGCTTGGATTATCTAACTGTTCGATTACGTGAAAGGAAGCCAATTAGTAGAAAATATCACATTCAAGGAAAGTGTAATATTTGTGATTAGAATGGATTCAGGGTCGAACACAAACAGTCTCTATTTTCAGTGATCGATTGAGGATTGGACGAATTTCACGCTCGCAGAAACTCGCGCGGAGTGCTCGCGCCTCTCCTTCGAGTTTCCCGAACACGAGTGTCGATGTCCAGGATTGCTCGCAATTAGATATTCACGTTAATTTCAATAAGCGTCACGAAGTGTCCCCTCATGTTCTCGTTAATTTCACTATCACTTTGGCGAGAAATACGGAGAATAAAGGTCATCAAATTAAGTAACTGTCCCCCTAATTCCGCTTCTCAAAGAGGCAAGAACAGTAAGCCAAAACCCAGCCTCAAAAAAAGAAACCAAAACAAAGGCTAACCCATAAGTGATAAATTGGTGGTTTAAGCTTAGACTTACCGGGACACTTCGGGACGTTTATCAAAACTGAGCTGAGCATTCATTTCATTACATGCATTTCTGGACAAAAGTTTGTTCAAGAGGTAAGAAAGAAAGTTGCGTTATCTGAACCTCCTTTAATTTCTCTAGGCTTACTTTAGAGAAAAACTCTGACCAGGGTGGGGGTCAGAGTTTTTCTCTGTCCTTGTGTGGGCCCATTCCATTAATAGGGCTAACGTTCACATGGTTCATATGGGGTAAAAACTTAGCACTTCACATTACACTCTAATCAGTTAAGTTAAATATAAGTGCTACACGGCCAACGTTTGCAAAAACGTAACCCTTTCTTTTACTTTAATTTTCTTTGCTTTCCCACCCTCATTTTAGTGCGGACATGTAGAGGAGGAAATTTTGGCCTTGACCCTAGCGAAAAAAGACAGTGTCAAGGAGATTGTGGACTATTTCGGAGCAAAACTTCAAGGCAGAAAGGCATACATATGTATGGAATTCATGATAGGTGAGAAAAAAATGCAAGTTTAACAGTCTGTGAAAGTATATGCCTCACCGTTTGAACAGCCCTTACATAAGCAAAAAACAATATGTGATTCGACTGAAAATAAATTAACGGATTTTAGTTGCGTAAATTTATTTAGAACATGAATATAGGAAAATTATAAAGGGCGAAAAACGAAACAACTACTTACGTGTAAATTAAAGTGTGATGGAATGTGGAAAAATAGCCAAAAGGCTGCCGACAACGTAAACAATCCGTCGCTATAATCCTGGCTAAGAGAAGATACCTCCATAACAACTTACCATAAGTAAACCAACTGAGGAGGGAGAAATAGGGATCGGCTATTCATCGAGTTACGAGCTGAGTTGAGTTTGAATTGAGTTTGAGTTAAGTTTGAGTTAAGATTGAGTTAAGTTTGAGTTATGATTGAGTTACAGTTTTTGGCGTTTTTCGGAATTAAAAGTAGTGAATATTCAGTACAAGTCACTTCGAAAACTGTTTTCTTCGTGTTGAAAGCTATATTTGCATAAATTTTTGCAAAATTGCATGGCTTTCCTGATCAAAACAATCTCATTATTATTACACCTTTTAAGGCATCATTCTCGTTGCTGCTGTAAAGTCTATCGACGTCAAAACGATGTCTTCAAAGGGATAAGGGTAAGCCATTTAAAGCCAGCCCGGCGGCTACGATGAACCGTATTTGTCGTGCGGCATCGTGATCGATCATCAAACGAAAGAGGACGACGAAGAGAGCCCGCATTACGCTTTTTGCTCATAACCGCTGAAATTCTAAAACACGATTGTCACGTTTGCTAGTCACCGAAGTTTTGTAATGCAAGCCGAGCATTTAAGTAAGTGAACATTTTTGACCTAGTCACACATGTCTGAAAACCATTTCACTACTGCAAAGTTGAAAGAGACAAGATCAATCAATCAATCAATCAATCAATCAATCAACTTTATTTAAAACACGGTAAATGGCTCAGCAAGCTGGTTTTCAGACATGCCGTGTAAGAATTACAAAATATAAATGCCAAAAAAATTACGAGAATTACAAGATATAAATGTTAAAACGACTAATAAACTAGATATAACTTAGCGCTAAATATTATTTAATGTCAAAGAAATTTAAACAATAGTAATTTAATAACATAATTTACTATGTAATAATACGAACAAGCCATGTAAAAAAATGTGCCCTTGCGATTTAAAATGTGTCCTAGGATATCGCACGTTTAAAGCTTGCAAGATCCCTTATCTCACGTATTTGATTTGACTGTTGGTTCCAAGCATTTGCACCTCGAGTAATCAAGTAATGCTTGATTATTACGTCTAGTTGCCTAGCTAAAATTCCAGCCAAAAAGATGGTGACACCAACCCAAAATGCAACCCCTTCCCCCCTTTTCAATGTTGATTGCGCTATAACTTTAGGCATTCATGAGAAAAGTCAATAGTTTTTTTTCCCTACAAGGGACATCAAGTGTCCCAGAAATTTAAGACCAAGATTGGGCCGGGTCTAAAACAAAAGTCACTTTCAGTTTGACGGTTCAATCGTACTTGCAGGTCATTGTTTTACCTTTCCGAAAGTAACCCAAAATTAAACCTTCCATTTGTCTAACCCTAGGCCTAAAAACCCTTTTCTAGAATATGACTTGTTACTAATCAGGGAAAACACTATGAAATGATGTTTGTTTCGCTCACCTTCTGTTTCCCGTTTCTACATGGTAAGACTTGGCATCTTTGCGCACTTCGGGTTCTGGTTCTCACCCAATGGAATGTTGATAGTTAATCGAAGAGTCGTCGGCAAGCGTTCGAAGTTACTTGTTATTTACTTGTTAATTAATTTTGGTTTTTCGTTCACGGTTTCTTTTGTTTTTGCCGGCAACTGTGACGTAAATGAGAACTGACAAAGGCACTTCCGAGGCTAGGGTCAGTAAGGGGAAAAACGGGTTCCAAGTTCCGAGTTCCAGATTTTACACAAACCCTCATTGCGGCTCACTTGTTCCGATAATTTTGTGTGATAGCCGATCATGAAAACCACGCTGCTGGATGACAAACGGTATGTTTAATCGTTTAGCCGCCGGGGATATAAGCTGGCTTAACAGTAAAACCCATCTTTAGCCTTACAAGAAGACATCTTTTCTGCGTCGATAGACTTGATCGCGCCGGTGGCTCAGTTTGTTATGGACGAGATCGTGAATTCGACTCCGGACGGACTCGCAACACTCAGGGTCTTAAAATAATTGAGGAGAAGGTGCTGCCTTTGTAATAACATCTGCAAATGGTTAGACTTTCAAGTCTTCGCAAATAAGGACTGTAAATCGCAGGTCCCGTCTCACAAACTTCAATGTTCATAAACTCTGTGAGATGTTAAAGATCGCACCAAACAGTGTTGTGGTCTGGTCTTTACATCAGCCATATGGTCGGCTTGGCATAATCTTCTAAAGGGACCATTGGTCGATGAGACCACATAACAGCAAAACAGACAGTAGTCAAATCGAAGGAGTCGCAAGTGCTGAAACTGGTAAACTGGTAAACGAGGAGACTGCCGTGCATGAAATTTCAGTGTTTTGATCAGTTTAAAACCATTTCGTAAATATACACCTGTGCACTTCACGAAAACGGTGTTTCATGGTCTTTCCAAAGACTTCTACTTAATATTTATTAGATTTAAGTGCCAAATATGCCAAAAACCGTAACTCAATATTAACTCAATTTTAATTCAATCTTAACTCAAACTCAACTCAAACTCAACTCAAACTCACCTCAACTCGTAACTCGATCAATAGTCTATCTCGGAGAAATAAGCTAGCTTTTTGCCTAAAATACAAACGTGCTAAATGGACTACATGGACTAATTACAAGGCACTAATTACTTGATTACAACACGAGGACTACACGAGAGAACGTTCCTGAGTCATTCCTACACAGGCAAAGCAAGATAACGAACAATGTAACCAACACATCAAAAGGTTCAATTCCAGTTGGTGCAGTCCCTTCCCATGGGAATGGCCGTAGTCATCATTAGTATATATAATTGAACGAAATTTTCTTTTTCAGGAGGGACGCTGGAAAAACATATCCAGCGACAGAGAAGAGAATTGCCAGTTGGCGCATGGCCAATTATTGCTGAAGAAACATGTTTTGTCTTTGTGGGTGATATACTCAAAGGCTTAGCATTCCTAAATGGCAAAGGGCTCGTGCATGGAGATATTAAAGGTAATTCATTCGCTCCAAATCATTTACGGCTCTAGGTGATTATTAGCTTACAAATCATTTACGACATCACGGTTTGGAGATCAGGAGACCTAAAATTTAACAAAATATTAAGTGCATGCATTGTCCACAAAGGTGCAAAATTAAACAATTCATTTCACGTCGTTGCCATGGAAAGGACGAAAAAGGCTGAGAGATGTACAAAAATGAAAAACGCTCGAGCAAAGCACGCAGCTCTGCTGTTTTTCGCAAATTGGAGTTATTCTTGTCCTCGTTGCTCTTAAGCTGGCCGACATTTAGCTATACTCTCATTTAACATCTGTTTTTTTTTTTTTTTGTTTCTGCAGGAGACAATGTGCTCCTCGTCGAATCGCGCACCCACGTTAAGCTAGCGGACTTCGGATTGGCACGAAAGATTCAGGTGAGCAAATGCGTACATACAGGAGGCAGACTGATAATACTTTTTCCGCAGTGGCTTTATGCGCGGTAGCCGGGAAGAGTCTAAAACAGACTAAATGTCTGACAAGTTGATAAGCGTCAAGTTTCAACCGTAAAAAGATAAAAGAGCGTTAGCCCTTCGTCGGAGTGAATGACAAAGGGCTAAAGCTCGAAGCGCCAGCTTTCACCATAGTTTTTACGGAGGACATTTGGCCTTAATCAACTTGTGTGATACCAAATTGAAATTCAATATACACGTATGTATAAAATGTTGTTTATAAGAAGCCCTTGGCCTTTTTTTCGTAGGAACATGTAGGCTGCCCCGATGTCTGGAAGACTGGTTGCCTCCACATTGAGATGTTGAACGGCGAACGTTCGTCCCTTCTTGATGGTTTCGTTTTTAACGTAAGTGTTAACAGTCATTGCTGAATTTATAATAACACAGCTCGAAGTGCTCCAAAATAATATCAACCACTGAGTTGTATTTTACCCCTTTTAGCAGCAACCTAGTACTAAATAAATGCCTTCTGCTGAAGAGAATGAAAACCCTTGGAGACAAGGCTACGACGTCGACGAGCAGAACTTAATTCACAATATTGAGTGGCCTGTATCACGTGGCACAAAAGAGGCATCCAAAAACTGTCAATTTTTAAAATCAATGATTAAAGAGCTTTACAGTGATACATAGTTATCTGTGGATTGGAACTAATCCCTGGCGGGTAAAAGAATAACACATATTTCGGTAGACCCCTTGAAAATATATAATGTAAAAAATATGAAAATAGCTATCAGGGATCTTTTAGTTTCAGAAATCTGCCACTGAGTAATACATTCTTCTCTGTACTGTTAATATTTGACAGGGCGATGACCATCCAGAGGAACACATTCCTTCCCAAGCAACGGATGAAACAAAGGAGTTCCTTAAGTTAGTCCTTGATCGAGAACCTCTGCTTAGTGCAGCAGAAATATTAGCAGAGCTCGATTCGCGCCCATATTTAAGAAAATATGGTAACCCATCTTACAGCCAGTAAGAAAAAAACAGCCCGGGAACTCCGCTTTTCTGCTTGGCTAAATCTATATACTGCGCGTTGCAACTGTTTTCAGTAGCACTCTTTTCAATTGACGTCACGATGTAGCACCAAAAGCATTATGGGATTAACATGCGAAGAAAGAAAGACATTTTAGCAATGCTTTGCAATAATCTATTTTTATCAACCGGAAAATGCTGTTAGAAAAAAACAGGCACGCACAGCGTATATATGAATAGTGCTGTCGCCACAGAGTTACTCGTATTTTTTTTTATTTTTTAAAGATGCTCAGCTGTTTTTAAAATACTCAATAGCCGTTTGGATCAATCGGATGAGTGAGTAAGTTGTTATTCCTAGTAATTCACCCAACGAACCTAAAAGCCCGCGGAAGGAATAGAACGTGGCCCCAGGGAAATCGCGAGGTAAATAGATGAACAATGGAATGCAAATGAACATGAAGCATTAAATAATGCCACTAGTGGCATTATATAATGCTTCATGTTGTCGTTGCGTTCCTGAAAGCCTTTGGAATGCAGTCTTCCAAGTCTTGTTTCTCTCGCGCTTCCGTCTTTGGCGACCTAAACTGTAGTTTTGGAGGCATTTTGTTCTCGGTTCAAGAGCCCTCAATACACTAAACGGGAGCTTTTTTACGCTTACCGGCCAACGTGAATAAAATTCTTATACATCACTTAATTACATTTCTTCGATTCTCAGGTGAAATGAGCTAGACCACCTTTCACGAAGGAATAGTCTTTTTTCCATCACGATTGGTTAAAACGGCTATTGAATATGGATGATTATTTTAAGCTTTTTGAAACTACGCGTTGCACTTGTTTTATCAGATATAAAAAAAACCTGAGGGCGAATAACACGTCTCTATCGAAAGTCTAAGTTAGCAAACCATGACATGAAGACCTCCATTTTGAGTATTGAAAAAATGGAAACTTTGAGGGCAACGTCACTGTACGCAAAATAAATTGATTCAAAAACGTTTCATGGGAGTTCAGACATAAATTTGCAACGGTTACATTAATGAGACTATAGTACAATTTTTTCTCTACACGGAGCGTAATGTACTGCGCTTGAAAAACAACAGCCAACTTGACTGTGACTGTGAAAAAAGTGACAGTAATAACAATAATAATGATAATAATAATAATCATCATCATCATTATCATCATCATCATAATAATAATAATGATAACAATAATAAAAATAATAAATTTAATTTTTAAATTTTAAATTATTTAAATTAAATTTTTAATTTAATTTGAGTTTTATCATTATCATTATTATTATTTTTATTTATTTTTACCAGATACATATAAGATTCAAGTTTGTATGAAAGAGTGCTCAATAAAGTTTGTTATTATTATTATTATTATTATTATTATTTTCTTTTTTTGAAGTTTTAAAACAGAGAAATACTTAATTGCTTGTAAATTTATAGTTCTTACCTTTTGGAGATATTTTTAATGTTTGTAAATATTTTTATCATGGAAATAAAGTGAGTTATTATCATAATAATAATAATAATAATAATAATCATAATATTTGACGATAAAAACTTGCGACAAAACGTTGCCTAATAACATTGTAAGATTTAAAAAAGTTAAAAACGATAAAAAGCTATAAAGAGCTAAAATCGACGACGTTTCGACGTTAACATAACGTCATTACCAAGTCAAGAATGTATAAAAATAAGTTCTATAAATACTAAAACGAACAATAAGAGAAAATAATTTACGGGTTAAACAAAAAGTTACGCACGTATGGAGTCCGTTTGCACGTTCAGATTAGGTTTGAATTTCTTAATATAAAGCATTTCAAACACTAAACAATCAAATTTGCCTTGGCACTTTCTCAGAATCTTAAAATGACTCTCATTCAAACGATCCCTCATACCATGCGCTTCATGAAAATGCTTGCCAATTGCCGAATTTTTGTGTTCAGCGACACTTCTCAAATGTAGTCGCTTGCTGTCGAGGGGTTGAAGGCGTGGTTCAAATTCCACATAGTTGCAGAGCTTATTGATGAATGCCGTTAATAAGTCTCTGCGCTACAAAGCCCCCTTTTTTACGTGAGAGGGCATGGCCTACAGTATACTTATCCCCACACACACATAGACTTGGTAGATGGACTAGAGCCAAATTATACCGTAAGCTTAGCGAGTTTATTTAGGGCTAAGCTACGCTTGTCAAATAGGATCAAAATGTCGAAATGTCAATATATATGTTCAAATTTCGATATGTATGCCCAAATCCAAATATAAATGTCGAAATGTCAATATTTATCTCCACTTGCAATATATGTGTCCACAGTTTGGAAAAATATATGTCCAAATCGATGTATGGATCTCGTTTTATATTGCCTCGTTTTAATGTATTTTTCGACATATATATCGAGGCTGCAGTGTCGACATATATTTCGGCGTGTGATCTTATGCAAATGAGATGACCCGTATCCCGAGAAGAACGAAAGCGAGGCTGTACCAATCAAAAACATGGCGGCTCAATGGATTCCAAATGTTGATGTCTTCTTCGAATCTCTTGTCCGTGTGATACACGGCGCCAGAAGTCAGTTGTCCACTGATGATATAGATAGCGCAGTATTGTGGTGTCGTCAAATAGACGAGTAAGAACAAACACTAACGCTATTACTGTCTAGAGTAGCGAAATCAAGGCCCGGTCAAGAACCTTTCATTCGAGATCTGCAGATGTTAACTGCATTCATAAGAAAACTCAGACACGTACTCGATTCTCGGACCCTTCGAAGAGAATTTGAGGTTGATGGGCTGGGAAAACCCAAACGCTTCCTATTTTCCCGATTCGTCCCCGACCATCCCAGATTATCGCATGAATCACGAAGTGATGAGTGCAATTTCGTTTTTTTCAAGTGAAATTTACTGTGGAATTCACCAGTTAGTCAATGGATTTTTCTTGAATCACGCGAGTTTTAGAAGAAAACAAACAAATCCTTAGCAAGCAAACGAAAAGGAAAAAAGGCCGTTTCAGAGTCAACTGTTAAAATGCCATCGAATAGGAATCACGCTAAACTTAGAAATCACAGACGTACTAGCTCTTAATGTGACAGATCGTTAGGAAACTTTGTCAGTTCAAGGTCAAAATTAGAGTTTTATTGATGTACTTTATTCCACTTTGTCTCTGAGCACGAGATCATTCACATT
>NC_090877.1:24195615-24208115 GCF_036669935.1 Montipora foliosa | reverse complement strand
AACATATTACAGAGAGTCTCCAGAGATACGTTCTTGCTGCATTTTCAAGGATATTTTCAAGTATCTTTTTGCTTAGTGTTTTCCAGTACACCAAGGAATTTGTACTGGGAATCCTCCTCTAATCTCTTCACCAGCTCGTGTTCTCCTACCAACATTCCAGTCCTTCTTGGAGTACTCCGCGTTACTACTAGTACTCACGGCCGACATGTTCTGTTTTCTGATTGCCTCACGCTGTGTAGCATAACAAGACTGATATGACTGTTTTTATCACCACTGCGATCGCTTCCACGGATACAGAAATAGAAAGCGGTTCTATTTTTCATGAAACTTGTCTCAATAGAAGTTTTAAAAAGTTTCAAGTTTCCGATCATACTAAACTGTGCAACGCCTACTGAAACCTGTTTTGCAGCGCCGTTGCACATCCGTCTCCTAAAAGTTTCAAAGTGCAACAGCGACTGTAGAAGCGACTTAAGGAATCGCGAGAGTCGACTCGCTTAGCAAAATAATGTCCGATCAGTTTTTACGTTGTTTTTATGACCTGTGTGTTTACTTTAGGCACTTAACGTACTGTACGAAGTATTACCAGCGCCTTACTCTTGAAAGCTGGTCTACAAACTTAGAACAAGCCACATTAAACCGTTGCAAACTTCTACCTGCGCCTTACAAACGATTACTTGACAGAAAACCTCAACCACGCGCTTGTTCTTTCTCAGCTTACAACCTTGCTGCGATCTTCACCGGACAGAAATGCACCAATCACCACTCACCATCCATTATCACCAATCACATCACTCTTCCAACTACCAATCACAATGAAGACCAAAGCATCACTACATTCGTTTGCTTTTCCAACCGTCACTTGACTCTGAAGATGACTTCCGCTCAGGATATTGACCCGCCAGTCAATTCCAACAGTCTTTCTCACGACTACTTTTACCCGGACGATTAAATTCCATCGAAGTAACAAATAAATAACAAAAATACAAAACAACGAAAGAAAGTATCTAAATCTGTTGGGGCACCTGTGGCCTGATATCACGAGAGCGTTGTACTATGACGATACAGGAGCTCACAGGTGAATGTCTCTCGGATAATTGCACCGCGAAAGGAAATACCCAAGAGCATATGTCACAGAATCTTCTCTGATGACCGCGCTCGGTAGCAGTGCATTCCTTACGGTGTCTATTTGACTAGTGGACTAATGCAAATCCTGCATTTTGATTGGCTACGCTACTAGAGGACTATTAGTAACAGTCCTCGAGTAGCGAAAAGCGTGATGCTTTCTTTCGTTTTATTCCTAAATAAATATTTCTTCAACGTGCATTTGCTAACTTTATTATTGCCTTTTCTGTCCGACTAGTTGGGTGATACTAAAACAATTAGACCCTGCGCCCTCAAGGGCCACGGGTCAATAGCCCATTCGGCTTCGCCTCATGGGCTATTGACCCGTAGCCCTTGCGGGCTACGGGTCTAATTGTTAATTAGTCACCCAACTAGTGGACTAATGCAAATGCTCCATTTTGATTGGCTACGCTACTAGAGGACTATCAGTAAGGGGGTGCACCTGAAAAGCCGTTTTCACGCCGCTAAAAATCGGTTTAATGGAAATATCTGGTTCGCGTTTCAAGCAATACAAAAACCCTATGCTCAAAACACGAATCAATGTTTGGGGTGTTTCGTAAAGTTTTTAATGATTCTTAGGTATATTTGGGAGGAGATATTTTCTCTCAAAAGAGTTGTAAAATTTGAAGAAATAAGAGATAGTTAAGATTTGATGCAGTTTAAAAATTGATATATGGACACCCAAACAGTCCCCTACCAACCTGGTCTGCTCTTGGGTTGGGGGCAACCGTCTGTTGGTGTTTTCTTTCTTTTATCCCTTTTTTAAACCTCTTAAAATTCCATTCAAATTCACGTGTACCCCCCCGCCCCCCCCCCCCCCCCCCCCAACCTTAATATGCTTTGCATGGCCTTTACGTCTGGCGACAACTTAACGTACATGTGAATAATTCATTCTGATAAGCTCTGTACAAATGAAGAGAGAAAAACATACAGCCTTACTTTACTATTAAAACAAGCGTTCGCCGTTCTTCATAACAAGTGATGGAGAAAAGAATAGAAGAGTGAAAAGAACTTTGCAGCTTACCTTCTCTGGGGTCTCTGCCATGTTGACGCTGGAACGTTGTTCGATACTTGGATCCGTTCCCACTCTGTCGATGCAGTCAGTTGAGGCGAAGACGGTTCTAAGTTTAAGGAGTGAAAGTTGAGTGAAGGTACAAAAATCATCTTTAAATAAGGACCACGCAGCTGATAAAAAAATATATATATATTATACAGACTGCTCAAAATGTGAAAAAATATTTTGTAAAACGTGGACTTGCAAAGATTTTGACTGATAAAGTTAAACTAGGACTTGTCGTAAAACGTGGACTACACTCTTTCTTTCATCAAAATAGTTTTTTTCATGCACAGGCTGGAGTATTCTTATTTTAAAGCCGATTTGAGCCTGAAATATTCTTAGGACTATTCTTAGATTATAAAGAAAATTATTTCCGTTTAACAAAGTACACTACTTGGTGTCAAGACCTGTGCTTAAGCGTGCGACGTGTTTTGAGTCACGGACGACTACCGGAAGTAAGCTGTTTTCCTATTGAACTTATCATCAAACTACCACGTTTATGTTGTTAAGTATCGTTTTAGTAGTGCAGACGATTAGTTGGAAAATCACTATCCTGGCATGCGAAATATTTACTTCCGGTTTCCGTTTGTGGCTCAAGAACGCTGTGGTTGGCTATTAGTTTCAAAATTATGACACGGTGTACGTGAGGTTTTTTTCACGTATATTTGTAATCCCTGTGTTGTATGGGTTTTATCCCACATATATAATGAAAATGTTCACCACATGCATTCTATCAATGCAAACGTACATTTACCAAACACATTTATGATCACATAGATGCGCCCAAGAAACGCGGCGCGTACAAAGTTAAGCCCAACAAACTTCTGTATACGTTGTGTCGTACGAGAATCGAAGGAGAATGGAATTTTACCGTCATGGTCATGTACGAGAATACCCTGGGTGTCAGAGGAATTTTTTTTTTAAGGTCGGCGAGAACACTCAGTGATTCCAAATCAACGGTCGAGGACCAAAACACCTCTGGTCGCACGACCCCAGAGCCAGTTTTGGCCTCGGCCGCCAAGCTGAGACTGCTTCGCATGGGACGCAATGAAGCGCATCATTAACAAACACATTCCTGAAAATTGTGATTACCGTGAAAAGCCATGGCACAGTTTTTACTGAGTTGCCATACGGCAATCCAGTCAGAAAATGAGTGGAATTTTTCCGTTTTTTCCGTTTCTCGGGAATGGAAAAGTTGCGTAATAGGTCTTACCTGTCACACCCCTGCTAAGTATTGTCTTTGTGCGTAGCCGAGTCTTCTGCACGTATTTTTGGTAGGTTTCAGGGGGTAGTAGAAATGCGTAAATTATAGCCGGTGGACACAGTAGAATATTTAATTAACCTGCAATGGCGTCGAAGTCATTGTAACGCGAATGGCGTTTTAGTGGATCTTTAAACAAAATATTCTTGGTTTGCATCCACCTCATGAGACGGCCATGTTGTTGTATAAGACAATAGAAAATGGCCCCACACGTTTAGCATGATATTAGAGTCAAATTCACAGCATTGTTATGTACACCAACATGGCCGTCGTGACGTCAGATTAATACCCTTATATGGATCTCAAGAATGGAATGTAAATTGGATAAACAAGACAGGCGGTGAAAAAAAAATATCTAGCAGCTTCAAAGCGACGAGTAATGGTCTTCGACACCAATTGCATCTTTCGCCCGTCGGATATCGAAGTGAGGTTTGTTTCGAATATTTTACTAACTGTCGTGTTGTGTACAACCCTAAAACCAAATGGCAAATTCTGTATGGGTTTAACAGAAATTGAAGGAATCTAACACCTTGAATGCATTTGTGTTTCCTGAAGTCGCATTTCAGTTGTCTGGCTGTTTACATTTATTTGTACTCAACTCTGCACAGTCTAGGTAAGTAAAATAAGTGGAAATTTGACAGTGAAGATTTATTTGAAAGAAAGCTTGTTGTCTATTTTGTGCTTCATTATTCACGGAAAAGATTCTTTAGAAACGGGTTTGATCATGAATTGTGAAACGGAAATTTATCTAATTGTGTATGGTTTCAGCGACACGGATTGTTTCTTGTTTGCACGCGCGCAATTGAAATAGGAAGGGTTTTTTTGCGTCTAATGGCAAATATTTTGTTTGTTTCAATAAATGTTACGCCGGAAAAGGTTTTTGTGAGATTTTTCGTCCAAATGAATTCCCAAACATAAATATTTTTTAACGATCTTTCTGTGGAATATTTTTTTGTAATTTAATTTTGTTCCCGGTCAAAAATTTGCATAAGAAGCTTGAAACATCGCAACGCACACAAGAACTTTAGTCGCCTAGTACCCCTTCGTCGAATTTTACAAACTATGCTGTTATGTACAATACTGAAACCAAACGGCAAATTCTCTGGTAACTCTTTCGGGTTGGATATCAGAGAAGGAATCAAACACCTAGGGTGGATGTGTGCTTACAATTTTCTGGCTATTTATGATTTTATTTATTTGTTCTCAAGTCTGCACAGTATTCAGGTAAAAAAAAGCAATTTGAAATTTGACTAATTCTTGTTGGTCAATAATTGTAGGTAGCCACATGATCCAATTTTGAAAAAATAAGCATGAGCAATTTTTTTCAAAGACGACCAAACTTTCGCGAGCCCGTTAATTTGTAGTCTTTGAAAAAATTGACAAGAGCTTGCACGAGAAAAATCATGCGATTGCATTTATTCGATTGTTTAACATATAATACGTGCGGATATTTTGCGAGTTGCGTAGTATTTTTCCGAACCCCGCAGAGGCGAGTAAAAATACGAACAGTGATCAAAATGTCCGCGAGCATTATATGTTAAACCATCGAATAAGAGATTTATTATTCCACTACAAAAAGATGTTATTTTGATTCAATTTTACTTGGTAAGAGTGTTTCTAAAAAAATGCATCATCTGTCCTTCAGGGCGCTTGCGAGCGATGTAAACAGCACAGAAAGCCAGCCAAATGTCCTTTGTTTAATTGTATAAACGAAATGAGGAGAGACAAGTGATGACAACCTACAATTGTAGATTCTCGGGCCTTGCATTGCGTTGAAAACAACTTCTTTCATTGAAAAACTCCAGTTCCGTCCGTATTTGCTCTGTTCTCAACCGGTCAAACCGGGACACTATAGTGTATTACCGTCTCATATTTTGCGCGTTGTCTTAACCAAATATGGTAAAATGGCGTACTAGTTATTAATAATATACATGAAAAAATTCGAGATAGTTAAGCAGAAGAAACTCGTGCGTATCACGCAATCAGGGCTAAATTGCGTACAGACGCTCTATGCTCAGTCCCTAAAAGCTGACGTTTCGAGCGTTAGCCCTTCGTCAGAGCGAATCGAGGGATTATGGGTTACGTGTAGTTTTTATAGTAGAGTAGGAGCTACGCTATTGGTGGTAACATGGCAACGTGAAAAATAGGAATATATTAGTTAAATGAAAAGCGTTCGTTAATACCATGAGGATTAATGGTGCCGATTTGAAAGATGAATTTTTGTTCCAGATTCTTGCGGCTTTCCGTCGTACCTAGATGTAGGGAAAGGCCGCAGAGCGCCATGTGTTTTTTGGAGTGGTTAGGCAGATTAAAATGGCGAGCGACTGGCTTAGATGCATCCTTGTCATTCTTCTCAACATCGCGAAGGTGTTCGCGGAATCGGTCACCTAGTCGTCTACCTGCCTCACCAATGTATAATCTATTGCATAACGTACAGGTTATGCAATAAATGACATTTGCGGAGGTACACGTGAAACGATCGGTGATCTTAACAGATTGCTTAGGTCCCGATATCTTGCTAGTGTTAACAATGAAAAGACAAGTTTTGCATCGTGAGCGCGCGCATTTGAAAGTGCCGGGTTGCTCGTTGGTTTTGAGTGCGCTCCTAACTAAAAAGTTGCCTACGTTTTTATCGCGTTTGAATGAAATAAGTGGAGGTTGCGAAAAGATTCTACCAGTCTCGGGATCATTTTGGAGTAATTTAAAATTACTAAGAATGATGCTTTTGACTGCGTGATTATGAGGATGGAAAGTGAGGGTGAATGGAATTCTGTCATTCTTATCTTTCTGTGACGTTTGTAGTGACGACTGTCGATCAAATTGTTGGGCGCGATGATGGCCCGCTTGGACCACAGAGACAGGATAGCCACGTTTTTCGAAGAACTGGCACATCTCTGATTTGCTGGAAAAATCGGAGTCATCACTACATAGACGTCGAAGTCTAAGAAATTGAGAATAAGGAATGGAGTTCTTGACATGTGATAGATGTGACGATGAATACAACAAATAACTGTGTGAATCAGTAGGTTTGTAGTGCACACTAGTACATAGCACGTTGCCTCTAATAGAAACTTTGATATCTAGGAAAGCCAATGAAGTTTCCGAAATTTCCCAGGTATATTTAAGAGCCGGATGAAAAGAGTTGACGGAGGTTATAAATTGATCGAGTTCTTCTCTGCTGGATGAAATAGCGCCGATGCAGTCGTCGATGTAGCGGCCGTAGAGTTCAGGTTTGGGGCCGTTGTACTGATTAAAAAATTGGTGTTCAACATATCGTACAAAAAGATTGGCATAGCTAGGTCCCATTCTTGTGCCCATCGCTACACCATTAATTTGTTTGTAATAGTTGCCGGCGAATGAAAAACAGTTAAGCGTTAAAACTAGTTCGGCAAGGCGGAGGAGCGTTTCCGAGCTAGGTTCTTTGACAGTGCGTTGATCGAAAAAGTGTTTAAGTGCTTGCAGATCTTCGCTATTAGGAATGACTGTGTATAGAGATGTAATGTCCATGGTGAAAATAAGTTTGTCTTGGCCGGAGAAATTGAAATCGCGGAAAATTTGTAGTGCGTGTGTACTGTCTTTAATGTACGATGGCAAAGATTTGACGATAGGCGTCATAATCCTGTCTAAGTAGCTAGAAATGAGTTCGGTGGGGCAACTACAGGCAGAAACGATAGGTCGACCTGGGTTGTTGGGTTTGTGAATTTTAGGCAAAAAGTAAATGCACGAAGTTCTAGGGGTGTTGATGATGAGATTAGTGGCAGTGTCCGGTAATTCTTGATTAACTATAAGATTTTGAATGGTGTCTTTGGCAAGTTTTTGATTTTTGGAAGTGAGATCTTTTGGGATTTTGGAATAAAACGAGGTCACATCCATCACATGTCAAGAACTCCATTCCTTATTCTCAATTTCTTAGACTTCGACGTCTATGTAGTGATGACTCCGATTTTTCCAGCAAATCAGAGGAGATGTGCCAGTTCTTCGAAAAACGTGGCTATCCTGTCTCTGTGGTCCAAGCGGGCCATCATCGCGCCCAACAATTTGATCGACAGTCGTCACTACAAACGTCACAGAAAGATAAGAATGACAGAATCATATATGAACTGCGGATATGAAATCAAGTGAAGCTATGATCTTCGCAGTTATGACCAGCTCCACAAATGACAAGCTCCCAACGTCAGTGGCTTCATAGCTCAGTTGGCTAGAGCGTCGCACCGGAATCGCGAGGTCACGGGTTCAAACCCCGTTGAACTCCTGAATTTTTCAGGCTTCACTAGGCAATTGTATAAATTGCGTTCATAACTGCGAAGATCATAGCTTCACTTGATTTCATATCCGCAGTTCATATATGATTCATTTCATATACCATTTCATCATTGATTCATTCCTCACGGGACCATTAGAACCCACAAATGACCAGCTCCCAAGGTCAGTGGCTTCATAGCTCAGTTGGTTAGAGCGTCGCACCGAAATCGTTGAAGTCCTGAATTTTTCAGGCTTCACTAGGCAATTGTATAAATTGCGTTCATAACTGCGAAGATCATAGCTTCACTTGACACTCCCCTGAGTATGCAACCTGAGTAGACGGGGATGATATTCAGGATAAAATTACTATACAATTTCTTTCCTTCCCTAATGTTGAGACGAGTGAGTTCTTGGTCTTAGGTAAGTGTGGATCGACCCACAAAGTAATCATCCCCTTTTTCGGCACTAAGTAGTAATGGAAAACGTCTTATTTCCTTCAATATTACCTTTCGGTCTTGTCTTTAAGCTTGAAACTTTTATCCGACAACCTTAAGGGGGGAGACTCTTAACTACAAAGCTGTTGCTATGTAAAACTTTTACCCGTCATATCTTTGATTTCTGAATATCAAAGAACAATCCCTTTGGTCACAGATGTTCTATAGAAGGTCTCTTGTACTTTTTCGAACCACAGCCATATTTGGCAAGTCACGTGACCACGGCAGGAAAAGCGCTAAAACTCAAATTATTAACTTTTTACAATAATGAATACAATACCAACGTTCGGAGAGCATTGTTTGGCACGTCTTGACGTAAGGATTTGTTGAAATTGTGCTTATGACGAAAATTACCCTGCTTTGAAGGGAGTTTTTAACACACTTTGTTTGATTGCGTTTGTGTTGAGAGATAAAACGGAAAATCGATACGTGGGATTATAGAGAATGTTTTGATCTTTCCTCTTCGCCCAAAAAACATCACCGAAGAAGTTGCTCCATCGAGTTTTAGGCTTTTTTCGTTCTTTTTTTACCGTTTGGGACTGGCAACTATCAGCGCATGCGTCGTAATCAAATTTTCCGCCATCTTTTTTGCGTTCCGCTGGACAAGAGCAACGACGGCTACGGGGACGAGATTGCGCTGAAATGTTCGAACAGAGTTTGGACATTGTTTTCGTGGAAAACTCACACTAAAAGGAGCTGTATATGCAGGATATCGACTTAAGGAAAGGTTATTAACAACCCAGTTGGATCCCAACCCTCTTTTTGACCGATGGGCGAACGCGACAATTTTCCCCGACTTCACATCATGTATAGTACCCGACGCGTTATTTGCGTGGTACCCTCGTGTAAGATAAAAACCATCGTATATAATTTCCAGGGATTTTTTGTCACCCCGCCTAGCAATTTCTCTCTTAATTTCGTCGCAAGACCATGATTGTGCGAGATCCTTTACGTGCGGGTGAACCCACTTCACGACACGAATCCACTGGCTATTGGAGAGAAGACTAACACCAAGAGTTCCAAGTACATGTTCGTAGTCTTTGAAATATTCACCGTTTAGCAAAAATGATAGCAGCAGGTAATTTGGGAGCCTGGCTTTTGGTCGAAAACCTTGACTCAATGGTGCGGCAGTCCGACTTATGTTCACTTTTTTCGAAGCATTTCATGCACGTTAGTTCAAGTTCCACGATTCCTGGTTTTACTTGCGTTTTGTCGTCATGCGAAGTTGCCCGCTTACATTACACTTCTCGCAAATTTGTGACTCAAATGCCGCCACTAAAAAATTGATATCGCTAACAACAAGCTCTGAGTCTACAACCATCATCGTGCGAGACGTTGCCTTCCTCAAATCATGTCTGTATCTAGTCAATATTTGTTGCACCTGCTTTGTATGAACTTCTCGTCGACCGGTCATACTTTCATCGAGGTCACTCATACCGACGCTGACAGGTAGGTTGGCCAGTTGCTGATTGATATCTGCGGCGAAAGCCACAATTTCGTCCGCTGTTCCGATGTCCACATAGCTCTGTTTCGGTTTGCGTTCCGTGTGATTTTTTCCCGATTAGCCCACCGTTTTGTCAGTGCTGAAAAAGCCAATACTGCCTTTTTCTAATGCCTGGGCATACTTTTAACCCGCCTGTAGCCCATAGCTTAGCCTAGAAACCTCAAGAAAACGAAATGTTGTTGCAACAGACAAAGTTTTTTCACAATTTTATTTTGTTTACAAGATTTATATTTCCCGCCATTTTGGCGGTAGTCCAACCGGCGACCCGTACTGTGCGGATTACCGTTGGAGTTTATGTTTGCAATCGGCAATGTAAGCGTCCTTAGCAACAGGTTTGTAGTTAAGAGTCTCCCACCTTAATTGAAATAGCTGTATAGTGTTTCAAAGGTACTTTATTAAAACCAGCCGAATGTCCCCCTTTTTTTTGTTGGTAGTCACAAATGTGCATACCCAATGGATATTGAATTAAGCTCCGTTCAGGTGAATCCAATTTTATGTCCTTCAGTATTTCCAAACTCCCTTATGGCGATTAGAACACTCACACTTGCCCCGGCTTTCTGGCGTTCTGATAGCGCGTTAGACCACTCGACCACCGTGACAAAGTTATATTGGAATAAGCGCAAACATTTAGTCTGGAATCCTTTCCGACCGCGAAGATTGACACAGTATTAAACCTCACATCAAAAAGTATTGATAAAGTGGACAGGTGATTTTTCTTTGAGAACGGCAAGCTTTAAAGGTAAGGATAATTTTCTACGTTATTGCTAGATCTTGCTTCCTTCTTGTGTGTTCCACTGTGAACATATTATTTTCCAAGAACGAATACTCCAATCGACCTATTTCTTGCAAACCAGTTTGTTCAGCCGTTCGGACGTAGAAAGAAGATAAGAAAATAATCTTCAACGGCCAAACAAAATGAAAAATGAAATCATGTTTAAACAAACTAGCTATCGTGGTCAGGGGGACTTCGCAGTGGTCTCCCCATCCAAGTACTAACCCCATTCGAAGGGGCTTAATTTTAGTTGACACTTAGAACTAGCCTAAAAGCGATGTCACTTATACTTGTACAATTGATGGTAGCTAAAATCTCCCACAATGTTTTTCGCTGATGGTAACTTGTTATATTCGCGGCACAAAATTCAATGATGTTTTAATCTCGCAAATTTTGTTGCTGATGGCATATATTTCGCAAAGACAACTTGAATCTTCTGAAAAACAAAACGCAGCTCAGTTAACAGTTATGGAAAAAAACACCGTCAAGTTACTACACTACCACACGTACGCAACGCGTGCCTATTTTATAAAATATCCTGTATGTCGTCAATTTCCTCTTCCCCCCCCCCCCCCCCCAATATCCCGTATCCTGATAGCCCCTAATAGGGCTTCATATTTTGCATTTGCAAATTTAGTAACATTAATAATAAGAGTTTTTACAAGAAGCAAACTTGAAGTAAATTTCTGGTAATCTCTCGCCATTTTCCGAAGTTTACCCGTAGTTGAAGTTAACTGTAACTGGAAAATTTTTCATAGTCATGGCAAAAAGCGTTCTCTGGTTAAATAATTTTATATAAAAACTAAAGCTTTCGGCTTCCAGACTAAAGCCTTTAAAAACTAAGATGTAAATGCGCGAGATGGAAATATATACAAAATGGAAGTGTGACACCACGAACCATAACGGTAGATTTGTTTTTAATCAGATTGAAAAACAAGCCCACCAATTCTTCCGGTAAAGGAATAAGTTCCGGGGAAGGTTTCTTTTTTTTAATACGTTAGAGATGAGGCTTTGGCAGATTGTGCTAGCATAATTTTAAGCATAATTTAGCAAAATGAGCATTATTTTAAGCCTTTATTTCAGTTTAGCACTGCTAGCATAATCCGAGCTTTTATGTGTTGAAAATTAAAAAAACCCATCATAGTTCTATAATAATTCAGTTTGTGTTTTATTTCTGTATTGTTTTTGGAAAATGTTGAGGTATGTGCTAAGGCCCATGGTCAAATATGGTCTGGCAGACCAGGTTCCCCTGTGCATGACTCTCTTCACGCCACCACGCTTATGGCTCGGCGGCTTGGCCCCTCAGGTCACAGATCAAAGATGGCGTCATCCTCGAGTTCATCTACTTCCAGCACTTCCAGCGACCAACAATCTGATAACCTACCCCATTGGTCTTCTGCAGTTATAAAGGTTCTGCTGGTGCAGCCCTCGTCTGCCGCCACTGAACGAGTATTCTCTATTCTTAACTCATCGTTTAACGATTCACAAGAGCATGCTCTCGTGGAGTATTTACAGGCTTGCGTAATGCTTCAGTACAATAGCCGATAACACAGAGATTAACAACATGCATGGTTGTCTTTGTACTGAACTGAGGGCTCTGCTTGGATGGCGTCTAAAACAAGTATGCGGGCTAAAACTTTCTGACCCGGATTCAGAACCCAGAAGCGGTTAATTTGATAACATTTGTTAATCATTTGTCTTTTTGAGGTGCGCACATGCGTATTTGCGATGCTAAAGACTGTAAGACTGGAAGGTGGACTATATGAATGTTCATTAAAGTCAGAATTGATAGAGTTAAGCTACTGGTGATCTTTATTTTATTCAAGATCTAAGTAGCGTAATTTCGGTGACAGAAAGCATAATTTTCAGAAAGTAGCATAATTTTGGCATAATTTCTAAAAAATATGAGCACTGCTAAAAGCATAATATGCTTTTTTTTCGGGCACAATCTACCAAAGCCTTTTAGAGATGACAGCAGGTGGATAGGCGTTGGCAAGAAGGGCGTTAATTAGTGACGTGATTAACTTCAGACGATTTCCCTTCCAAAA
>NC_090877.1:24168115-24178115 GCF_036669935.1 Montipora foliosa | reverse complement strand
AAAATGTACATTAAAAATTGATAAGGTTTTTGTAGATATCAGTCTTGTACGATTTGAAATCTGTACATTGTCTGTACATTGTCTTTGCTGGAAGGGCATTAAAAAGAGTGGCTGCTGCATCCTGAAAAGTGCCCTTTTCTAATGGAATTTGTTATCTTGTTGCTTGACTAGAGCGCAAAGTTCGCTTGTGTTTTACTTTAACCAGTTGCACATATGTTGGCCAGTTATGGCTGTATAAAGCCTTGTACCCAAGATTTAGGAGGTGGAAGTCTCTTCTTTCCTTTACAGGCAACCAACCTATTCGCCTAATTCTACCTACATCATTCACATACCGTCCTTCTACAAAACTTGCTGCCGCAAATTGGACGCGTTGTAGGCGCTTTACTAGGGAATCAGGCAACGGATAAAAGACAGTGTCACAGTAATCTAGTTTTGAGAGTATCAATGATTCCGCTAGGTGTTTGCGGAGTCTGTAATCAGCAAAGTTTTTAACTTTCTTTAAAATTCTTATACTACAAAAATAGGACTTACAAAGCGTGCGAACATGTCCATGCCATTTGAGGTTCTCGTGGAAGTGAACACCTAACTCTTGCTTACTTTACAGTATTTAGATTCTTTTGTGAAACAGAAATAACTGGACGATCTCTATCTAAACTATGTACACGTGACATCTGGCTTGTACTAATAAGTACGGCTTTGGTCTTATCAGGGTTTAAAGCTAGTTGAGAACTATTTGACCATGAGCTGAGCGTTTCCATAGACGAGTCTAGCGCTTCTGCGGATTTTTGGTGTTCGGATGGGCGGCTACTTATAAGTATAGTAGTGTCATCTGCATATTGGTAAATTTTAGCAGATGAAGGAAGATTCTCCTGTAGATCACATACATAGAGGTTGAACAGCATTGGCCCCAGTATTGAGCCCTGGGGCACACCAAACTGCATCCTTTCTGGTGTAGATATGCGGTCATCGATCTACACAAAGTGGGTTCGATCGCTCAGATAACTAGTAAGCCAGTGAAGGAAAGACTTGGAGAAACCGAGCGATGAGAGTTTACTAATCAAAGTTTCATAGGGTACAGTGTCAAAGGCCTTGGAAAAATCGGCCAAGACCATTAGTGTAACCTCTCCTTTCTTCATTGCCTTAATAAGGTCGTCGCGCATGCCTAGTAGTACAGTACTTGTAAGTGTCCTTTTCGAAAACTAGAAAGTGTATCAGCAAGGACGGACTCGGTCTGACAGAAAGAAGTCATTTGAGTCCCTACAAGCTTCTCGGCAAATATATTTGATAGAGCAGGCAGGATGGAGATAGGCCTGAAATGCTCTTCCAACAAAGGGTTGTCTATTTTGCGGATGGGACTTATTCTTGCATTTTTCCAAGCCTTTGGGAAATACGATTTCCTAATACAGTTGTTAATTATAGCAGTCAGAGGACTGGCAATAATATCAGCGACCAACTTAACAAACATGACAGGTATTCCGTCAGGACCGGTTGACGCGTCCGAGCGTAACGTTTTTAGAGTGCGCAAGACTTCGCCGTGGGTTACTTGTCTAAGCTTAAAGGCCGGTATTCGGTCATCAGGGAGATTGTCAATTAGCTCAGTAGTCGAACCATTATTTACGGACAAAGTTCTCTCAACAATAGAAGCGAAGAAACTGTTTAATTTATCAGGATCTTGTCTCAAAGGTTGCTGGCTTGGTTTAAGAACTCGGTGTATTACACGCCACACGCCCCTTGGTTTATTCGAGGAGAGTACTTGCCTTGCAAAGATTTCTATAGCTCTCCGGATTGCCCTCTTTATTTTGTTCCTTACCTCTCTGAATTGCTTTCACGGCTCTTCTGAACCATCTTTTCCCGTGAGCATGTTTCCTCAACAGGTTTCTTTTTTGCTGCAATGATCTAATTTTGCTGTCATCCATCCACGGTGCAGGTGGCCTAGTAACTCGCACTGTGCGAAGAGGGGCGTGTCTCTCAAGGCAGTCACTGAAAACCTTATTAAAATATTCTAGCTGTTCATCTGCATCATCTGTCGAGTAGACAATATTAAGTGGCAAAACAGAAAAATCTTCGGTAAATTCTTTTTCATCAAAATTCTTCAGATTTCTGATATATTTGTAACCCGGACATTTATGCACGCAAACAGCGCGTCATGGCCACTCACGATGCCAGTTGGAATAACATCCGTGGTTGCAATGCGTGATGGGAAATTTGTAATGATGTGGTCGATCGATGTTTTTGTAGTTCTAGTGACTCTGGTAGGCTTGGTAACCATTTGTTTTAGCCCAAACATGTCGAGTATACTAGTGTAACGTGAAACAAGAGAGTTCAGGGCACAAAGGAGATGACGTCACCTGTGAGCACAATCATCCCATTCCACATTGATGTTATGTTACTTAGTAAATCTTCTAGACATTCAAGCCAGCTTGAGGCAGTCATCACTAAATCTGATCGATAATTAACACCGGGTATCTCCAGCCATAAGTGTTCTAAGTCCGGTTGGGTCTTTTCTATGTCGTACCGTCGTTTATAAGGCACACTCTCTTTGATATACGCTCCGACTCCTCCACCTCTCGCGATTTCACGATTTCTGAATTCCGTTTGATATCCGTCTATTAACACGTACTCGAGTAGTTCCTTTTGATTTCTCAGCCATGTCTCGCTGAGCAGGGCAATGTCCATTGGGTACGTTTTCATTGTTAAGAGAAACTTACGGTGGCTTGTAAGGGCCATCAATAGTTCAGAAAAAAAATTTCATAACGACACTTAGTAACTGTCAATTGACACTTATAACTGGCATTTACACTTCCAACTGTCAACGATAGTAACTGGCAATTCACACTTATAACTGGCATTTGACACTTATAAGTAGCAATTGACACTTACAAGTAGCAATTGACACTTATAACTGGCAATTGACACTTATAACTGGCAATTGTCACTTATAACCGGCAATTGACACTTATAACTGGCAATTGACACTTATAAGTAGCAATTGACACTAAGAACCGGCAATTGACACTTATAAGTAGCAATTGACACTTATAACTGGCAATTGACACTTGTCAATTGGTGCTTATAAGTGTCAATTGTCAGTTATAAGTGTCAATTGACAGTTACTAAGTGTCATTATGAATTTTTTTTTCCTGAACTATTGATGGCCCTTACAAACCACCGTAGAAACTCATTAAAGGTGGACAACATTGCTTGAGTATTTAGGTGCATAATTTTGAGATGGTTGTTATTTGCCTTCAAGATTTCCTGGATTTCGTCATCTCGAAATCCTTGAAAACATTCAACCAATCAGTTCGCACTGAATATTCGGAAGCTGTGAACGCGCGTTACACGTTTCAACCCTTATGGGTTTCTGATATCGGTGATGGCCTTAAGGTTTAAAACAGATTGTCCCAGTCAGCACTTTTGTACGGTAGCCTCGCAGCTCCTACAAGGTCTCACCTGATTGGAGACCACCCTTGAGGTTTAACAAAAGAACAAATAACAGAAACAATGGCCCTTTTGTTTTAGGCCTAGGGTCCATTGTTTCTGTTATTTGTTCTTTTGTTAAACCTCAAGGGTGGTCTCCAATCAGGTGAGACCTTGTAAGAGCTGCGAGGTGACCCCTTTTGTAGTCGAAGACAGTCCTTGGGTCATTGGAGGAAATCGTTGCGTACGTTAAAAAATCGAAGAATAAAAGAGAATGATCCGTAAAAACGCCAATTATTCTTGGCTGAATGCACGTTATGTTTGACACGGTCTCTTATGAGACCAAGAATATTTTCGAGTCTTGTTGGATGCATATTTAATTGTTGTAGGAAGAAATCAAAAATTAGTTCTTGAAGGCGCGTTTACACGACAGAGGAAAAATGGCACGGGTCCGATAAAAAGTGGAACGGTTCCAATCATTTTTGTAAAGAAACAGTGAACTTTTATCCGTTCCGCTAAGGGACCATAGGCGCCTATGGTCCCGTAGCGGAACGGATAAAAGTTCACTGTTTCTTCACAAAAATGAATGCACCCATTCCACTTTTTATCGGACCCGTACCATTTTTCCTCTGTCGTGTAAACGCGCCTTGAAAATCCAGGTAAAGGAAATACCGGTATTTCTATCTGGACTAGAAATATGTTCAGAGTTCCAGGTTAGGTCAGGAAAGTTGATGTCTCCAGTAATAAGTTCTCTGTCGTACCTTAGAGAAAATTCCAAGAAGGAAGTAAACAAGTTCATCCATACGCTGAGATCAGAATTGGGCGGCCGGTAGCAAACACAAACTAGGCAGTTCTTGAATTTAGAACATTCAATCTCTTTGGCAATTAACTCAAGTTGGTTGACCATTCTCCTAGTTCAATCCTTTTACAGGTTAATGAGTTTTTCAACGCAAGAAGAACGACTGAGCGATCTCTGACTACCTTATCGAAGGTACTGTTGCTTAGCCAAGTTTCGGTGGCTGCTATAATGTCAAGATCCTCCGCGTATACTAAGTCTTGAAAGGCTTTTAAGTTTCTGATTACCGTGCCGTCAGGGAATTTGTTCTGACTACAAAGACTTTGAGAATTAATCGACAAACAGCGAAGATTGCACAGCATTTTAACCTTCTTGCATATTGTATAAGATGAAGTATCAAACCCGATTGGAGGGCAATATTTGTTAAATAAAAGAAGCAATGATAGCCAAGAATGGATCTGTTCCTGTTGTTATGAACACTTGAAGAGAGGCAAAATACCACCATCTGCAGTTAAAAATGGAATGCTGTCTCCAGTGAAACCAGAATTTTTTTTTTTATTTGAATGCGTTAGACTGCAGGCTTTTGGCACCAAGGGTGGCCTTTCAGAAGATTCGGCTAGACTCTAGAATACCCTCTCACTTGCAAGTCACTTCCAAAAAGCTGCTCCCGCAGTCCGTACCCTGCGAACGCAGACGTATTTCCGGCGGTACGTCTGCGCTCGCAGGGCTAGCATTCCCGAAGTCATTTACATACATCAAACGCTGCACTTTCCGCAGTTCCCCGGACATTTATGTACACAAAGGGTACATTGAACATTTACAAGTACTTTTTAAAAAGTTGCTCCCGTAGTCCCGCAGTCATTAACATAAATCAAATGCTGGTCCCGCGGTCCCGCAGTCATTTACAGACATCAAATGCTGGTTCCGCAGTCACTGTGTCCATTCCCATACCCAAACTTAAGTCCCTTAGAAACAAGTATAACACTTCTGTTTTGAATTACGGTCAAGTCGCACGAACCCTGTCGCCCGAAACCAGGGCAATGTCGCCTGAAATCCCGAGTTACATCGTCTGGAACTTTGTCGACGGTTTGACGTTTATTCTAGCTTTTAATGTCACTCGAAATTTTTTCGAAAAGCGTAAATTAAAATCATTTAATGCACTTTTCCGTTGTTCTGAACAGGTCTTTATTTTCCATAATCAAGTATGTTCCCATTATAATGGCAGACTGACCACATCATTATTGAGCTGGAACAGGAGGTTATTATTGTAGTCACTGAGGTGGAATAAGAGGTCTTATTTTGCAATAAACATGAACGCACTGGAGCGCATACCAAACCAAACGAGACAATGTGTGTATGCATCATTCTAAAAACCCGTGCTCTTAAAAGCCAACAAAAACGCATGAATGTATGCTTTTACATACGACGTCCGAAATCTTGCATGTTATGCTCCCAGTAAACCACCAGACAAGCGCTCTGTTCACCGTGACAAATCTTGCCCGCCCGGAATAAATAACTTGGATCATGATATTGAGTAGTTACACTTCGTGTAAGCCACACAAAAATCGAAAAAATAGTATAGTTTAAAAACTATAAAATCAGCGCGTCACAAAATAATTGGCGATGACAATAGTTGCTTACAGTAGAAAATCTGAGAGTACCATTGCTCGACCTTAGCGTCAGTCCACTAGCACAGGATAGTCAAAATGGGTTTGGGATAGTAATATTTTAAAACGACTAGCCACTGGGCTACTCGAGGTTGACCGGATTTTGGAAAGACAAAGTAAAAAAATCAGTTTTAGTTGATCGCGACAGAGAAAAAGAAATAAAAAAGAAACTTATGTCGCATTTTGGATAGGTAACTCCATTTGTGGTCTATCTGTTAACACAAAAGGACTGGTAGGAAGAATGAACACTAGTGGGACCCAGTAATTTACGGTCAGGCCGCCATCTTGTAATGTTTTGATCACCATCTTTGATTTTGATTGGCCCCTCGATCAGCATGAAGAGTATACACTCTTTTTTCAAGAAATGCGATAATCCTGAGAAGAAAGGAAGTCAAGGAAGATGAAGGACAACCAAGCAACTCAAAACCTAAAAAATCCTGGCTATAATGCCAGATGGTTAAACTCGGGAGAAAGGCTGAGAAGACCACAAACTTCCGAAACTTGTGCACGTACTAAAAGGATTTACAAGACTTTATTTTGCTTTGCGTATAGTAATAACGATGTTAAGTCTTCAACTCTTTATCATTCAATCACAAAATGACATCACATCACACAACTTTTTAATGACTTTTTAACCAGAGGTTTGTACCAATCCTAATCATGTGACTAAAGGACAGGCTTAAAAATACAAGAACTTTCTTCATGTGCATTTTTAGAAGCTTGATATTTTTCTTCGGTCCTCACTAATAAGCAAAAAGTCTCGTTGATTCTAGGAGCAAAAAAATAGCATTCAGGCAGATTTTCCTTTATCGAGCTCAGTAAGTGTGCAGCAAGATCAAAAGTTTGAGCCCAGGCTTCACTCCCAGGTGATGACTATTGGCGAGAAAATTTCGAACCCCACTACCCCTAGGACTCGTCAGTAGACAAGTTAAGGTCGAGCACTGTAGAGAGATTTTCTTCTCCGTAAGGCATTTCAATGTCTTTTTAAAATTAAGCTGAGACCTGTTGTTTTGGCTCGAGTATACAAATAGAATTACGAGACCTTCTATCAGTTACCATAGGTTTTCCTATTCCCTAACCTTGCGAGTGTTTTTGGTGTTTATTTCAAATTGAATTGATCGATTTCTGCGTTTTGTTTTTGTTCCCCTTTCAACCAAAGCTTTCCCTGTACGATACTCCGTTGCACGGGCGAGACAGAAGAGAGCTTTAGATCCGAGAACGAGAACGAAGAAAAGGACACTGGGAAAGAGGTTGAAACCCGTAAACAGTTACCGTACCAATCCAGGGAAAACACTACTGACCGATTGGACAGACAAGAAGCATAAATAGCTTCGAGTGCGCAAACAAAGTTAAAAAACAAAAATTGCCTGGACCAAATTTTGTTCGGATATTTTTCAAGACAATTTCTAAATTGTCTGCTAGTGCGGAAAGTCACTTCCTCGATGTGATGTTTGTACCAACTGGATACACTTCCAATGAACACACACGTTACTACGCAAAACGAGGTTTGCGTCAATTTTTTTCGACAACGTGGTTTCACTGAGCGACGAATGCGTTTACAATGTCTCTTCCATCTTGCGTTCCAGTGATCTCTTCGAACACGAAGAAAGATGTCATCCAGAACATACCCGACTCTCCTTTTCTTGCCAGTCAAACGCTGAATCATGCGGTGGAAACTTCCACCCACAAACTGAAACAACGGTCTGGTGAAGAATATGAGGCCATTGAAGCACGCGAACGAGAAACTTGCGCATCCACAAGCACTGGCAGCGGAGAGGAAAACTCCTCTCTTGAAACCATTTTAGCGCAGCTCCCTCCCATGCCAACATTTCTTCCTGACGACACGGAGGACGGCGCAACTTGTACAACCACAGTTCCGTCAACGTCCATAGTCCACTGTGGCGCTGCATCAGGTGGCTCTAGCCCTTGGAGAGACAGTAACACGTTGAGTCTAGCTTCATCTGACCTGCCAATACCCCGTTGGTCGCATGACGAGGAAAAACTACTTTGGCCTCTGGAGGTTTGTTACAACATGTATAAATGTTTGAGCCTAATATTCACTCCTGGTTCTTTGTCAAATGAAAAAGTGTTGTCATCATTTAACCAACAAAATAATTTCTCATCTATAGTCTTGATATCATCACTATTAATACACTTATAGTTCCTTTGTCAGCTTTCATTCTGAAAAGAATTCTCTTCGTGGGACATATAATCTAATTTCCATTATTTATTTATTTTTTATTTATTTTTTTGGATTAATTTGTTTTTCGCTCTTCAGTGACTTGTACATAACACTTCATTTCCTCAAAGTATTACTTACAACACATTAACTCGTTAGCTCACAACCTACACCAACAAAAAGAGCATTCTAATGTCCGCCTGAAAAACGTTTCAGGCCTTTACCGCTACTACTTAGGCAGCACTCATAACTGCCAAGATCATAGAAGCTCCCAGTAGACATGATAGCTCAACTGGTAGTGCACTTCACCGGTATTGCAGAGGTCCGGGTTCGAGTCCCGTTCAGGCCTGAAGTTTTGAAAAACTGAACTTGGGTAACTTCCTTACTTCGGGACGGATGCTATTCCAAAACCTGGCACCAGATTTACAAAGAAGCTTTGATTGATATCAGACTTAGAACATAGCATTCAAAGTTAGAAAGAATACACTTACTGGCTTTGGTTTCCTTTCTTGTGCTTTAAGGAGGAGACTGTCTGTGAGCTCTTTTGACCTCCTTTGAGTTTCTACAAGAGATAAAAATTAAGATCAATAATTTACTTTGTAAAATACATCGTAATTCATAAGAGTTCTGATCAATCAAGTAGTATTTGAGTCACATGTGCACCTCTCTAAACCCCAATACAAATCAACTGAGGTTGATAAATTATTAATCAGTTGTATTAACTTTTGATAGAGACTCCTACTCAGCTAATTAGCATTCATTAACTAATGTTTTCTTTTGCCTGTGTATTTCTATTTGTGCTCTTTTGTGTCTATGCAAGGTTTTTGGTGCAATTAGTTTTACTGACGCCTATTTAAAATTTTTGCTATGCCTCTCCTGAAGGGTGGTGTTGCTATACTCTTCAACAATAACTTCTCTTTTTTAATCCTCCAATCATAGTCCAATGTAAATGGCAGATTTAACATATTTAAAAGAGAGATCTGAGATCTCCAATAGAGGGCAAGTGCATTAACAAGAAATTATGCACTACCTAACCATGTTTTTACTGGACGTTTACCTGTTTTTGTCTTGATTAAACTGCTTTTTTATCATTTCAATATTACTCTTTAGATTTGGTGATACCAAGTAACTATAGATCTTTAAATATTTTAGATCAGGTGAGACTAAGTAATTATAAATATGTAAATACTTCAGATTCAAAACATCCTTTTTTTAATTTTGAATGTTCTTTTAGTGTCCATAATTAGCTTATTTTCAGATGAATGCTTTGACACTTAAATATAGTTCATTATTTTATTTATTCATTAATAAGTGACACAAAATCAGCTAAAAAATACATAATTTTAGCTACCCTGTATGTTCTTAATGAAGACAATCCAAATTTATTCCAATTTTTTTCCACCATCTAAGCAACTTCAAAAGTGAAGAGATAACAATAAGCAGAGATTTCAATTTGGTTCTGGACATTGATAAGGAGAACAAAGGTGGTCGCTACAGAACGTACAGTACTTCAAATCCGCTAAAATAATCAAGGAAACTATTGCCGACCAAGATCTTGTGGATGCCTAGGGAGTCCTAAATCCAAACTCTTGCAAATTCACTTGGTACCAGCATAAACCTGAAATTCATTGTTGACTAGATTTTTTCCAAGTGAGCCAAAGTCATTGCATTTTGTTTTAGAATAGAGCATTCCTTGAAAATAATCCATACAGCAATGCATTTCAACCAACACAGCCCAGGATACTGGAAGCTCGACACCTCTTTCCTCTTGGATAATGATTATGTAAACAAAATCTGGATGACAGTTAAAAGTGCTAATGATGAATATTCAAATGAAGGCAGCATTAACCCTGCTTTAAGGTGGAAAATGATCACCCTAAGAATCAATGACGGTCCATTCAACATGCTAAGGAGCAAAAAAAAAAGAAGAAGAAGAAGAAG
>NC_090877.1:24135615-24160615 GCF_036669935.1 Montipora foliosa | reverse complement strand
GGAGAAGCATGTGACACCGTAGAATGGACCTTCATTCAAAATATGGTCATTTCTTTTTAATGTATTGCATTAATTTTCATATAAACACTGCTGCTGTCTTCAAGATAATTAGGATAGTCCGTGCTGTGCACCATGAAACGACAACGTATAAATACTTTTTTTTTCCATCACGAGTGCACCCTTTAACCATCTACAACCTTTTAGATCAGCTCAATGAAGATTACAGACAGACGATGGCATGACCAACTTCACATTATCCAATCAGACACAAAAAAATCCAATCTGCTGCTCCAGATTGGATACTCCACAAGAATGAAATATTGCGAATTAATAAAATTGGTCTGCCGGCCACAAAAAGTAGAAACGTGGAAATGACAATCGAAGCACAGACACAAAATTGTGGACCACTGATTGATCTTCTTTATTCATAACAGGTACAGTACTGTAACTTACTAAAACACTAAAATGAAAGATAAATCAAAGCTTAATATTCGTGAACAATCTTTCCTTAACCTTCCCAATTGGCAAACCAGCTAGCGTGACACCTTGCATTTATCTTTGTTTTGATAAACTTCCATTTTTTCGCCATTTCCATGACAGACTTTAGAGGAAACTTAATAAAGACTACTACTTTTCTGGAATTAATTTGTTATTGTTCATACACTGTGACCAATTTTTCCTTCATGAAGAATAATGATGAAATTCAGTCGAAATTAGCAAAATTACTCGTGATCAGAATGCATGACGACTCTAAGTAAATGAAATGGAAACAATAAAAAACTCAGTGACACACTCTTCTATTGGCCAAATGAGCACAGAAACCATCAACCTTAACTTCCATGTTTTTATGTGTCAGAATTGTGCTTATAAACAAATTCAAAAGTAAGAGCCCTCCAATATTCAATATGTGACTGCAGAGATCTTGCATCTTAAGACACCTCCATAATCCAAAACCCACTGAAGATTTTAAAGGAGTCTGTTTTTAAATAGAGAGCATAACATTAACAGTCCCAGTACATACACTGTAATTATCAGAGACGAGTCATGGTGACTATGATGAAGTACCTCACAATTTTGTTAGTGTTGTCTGTTCTTTGTTGTCGATACATAGTTAATATGGGATGGACATGTATTTTTGAAGGTGGGGTTTGGGCAATTTTGCCTTGGTTAGAATTTTTTTTTGCCTGTGGGCTGTGCAATAAATTTTTTGCACTTTAAGGTTGTGCACGTCAAATTTTATGTCCATCAGTTTTCAGTCTTCATATTTATTAAAGTATCTCAGTCTTCACATTTATTAAAGTATCTCCAAAAATGAGCATTCCATGACGTATGTCTATACAAGAATGGAACAAAAAATGATATGTGTACCTCAAGCACTGCTTTCTCTCCAGGCTGATACAAGTTGCATTTAGTCTATTCAGTGTTACCTGTTGGGTTACAAAATCAAATGAAAAATTCTATTCAGCTGAATTTCAACCCTTTTAAAAAAGCCTGGATCTTTTTATGATATGAAACACAAAGAGGTGAATTATAATACAAATAATTACACAGCATTTTTGCCAGTTGAAATTTAATTATGACAAAAATTACAGATTAGTTTTTCACTTGGTCTGACAGGACCCTATGAGTAGAAAGGCTTGCTTGATTTTTTTCCCCCTTGGCCCCATGTGCATGATTTTTTCTCTACTTTTGCTGTGCAGGATTTTTTTTTGGGTAATTGCCCAACCTCCCCCTCCCCCTCAAAAATAAAATGATTCATCTCTGTGTTTGCAATATTTTATTTAAGTTGAAAAAGTGACTCGCCTAATTTGCCATGTACAGCACAAGCGAAGTTCTCATTGAGTCCCCATTTTTTTAAACACATTTTTAAATATTTCTCACGACAGAGCACCACTTTACAATCCAATATTTTACATAAAAAGTTCTTATTTCAAATTGATTGATGTAATTGAGTATGAAGACCTTTTTCCCTTCCAAAAATATTAACACAATAACAAAGTCTCAAAGTGCAGTCAAATATAATCAACTTTGATGTTTGTTTTCCTAAAAATAGGCATGCACGGTGTACATGTGGGTAGTACTTTTGCTATCCAGATTGAAAGTTACTTGTACCCATTTATTTTTTTAAGGATACTGATCTCTGTGTAGAACACGTCTCAACAGAAAGTCCGAGTGTGATCGAAAGCAACATCCATTTTGGGACGGCTGTCTGACATGAACAGTCTAAACAAGATTTATGAACATCCCATCAACCTTTCTGTAAGCGCGATGTTTGGAGACTAATAATTGCTTCCCAAAAACAAAGTTTGCCACAAAGAGCAAATTTCAGGGTAATTCCACAATATTTTGCATGCCACAGAGGGGACATCTCAGAAAACAATACCAATTTAGTTTAGTTCACTATGGACTTGTAATGATTAAATAACTGATGACTCTTCTTTATCAAATCCTTTCAAAATTATTTCTGTCACATCTGGCAAGATTTAGTCCTTTATTTAATCTGACATGGAGGGGACCAGAAAACCAAAGAAAATTGAAATTTAAAAACTAGGCTAAAAATCCTGTGAATGTAAACCGGCAGCAACAACACTTAAGTGCACATTTGATTTTTATGTTAATCAACAATTAAACTGCAAGACATTCTTGCTCTCTGATACAGCACAGATAATAATGAGTGATCACGGATATTGTCACAGCGGGGACTGTCACAGAGGGTACCTCTTGTCTTATAGATAGCAGTCATTAATAGCCACCCTGCAATCTTCTCTGTAGCAAAGTGTTTAAAGTAAAACAATGATACTAGACTTGTCTAGTGTTATAAACAAAAAAATTCTTGAGGTGTATTATATATATCTGTAAATATGTTGCACACTCTTTTCATAATGCATTCCTTCTCAAACAGGGTCACTTTCTGATTATTTTTGTTTCATTTAGATATTTTACAATGTAGGTTCTAACAAGCTAGGCAATTGAAAAAGACAACACTGTACTGTAAAAGGCCCCTTAAGACCTTGTCCTAACAAAAACAAGACACTTTTCAATCTGCAACTTCCATGAAGTCATGTATAATCTGAAAATACAAACAGCTCGAATGCATCAATTATAATTTAAGTGTCTCCCTCTCAACAATGACTGAACACAGAATTGAGGTGATAATTTTTAATTCTGAAAGTATTGAGTCAGACCTCATTTATGCATATACGGATGTAACTACCAGTACATGTAAGATGATTTTGAAGGTAAGTTGAAAGTGCCGTACATCAAAAAAGGGAAGACAACTTCTGAACATAACTTGCAATACAGTCAATTGTATTGGTATACTGTTCTATGAAAGCAAATGTCAGTGTACAGCCCCATCACTCCAATAGTGCACCTGTTTGAAAGACATTTCTCTACTAACAGCATCCAAGAGAGCTTTGTTGAAGACATAAACACTTCTTTTATCATGGGAAAACGCATCTGAAATGAGTACATATGAAAGATGTTTAAGATCTTTGTTATCATCTTTGAAGTAGATTACTGCAGTGAATACTGTAACTGATTCCTTAGACCAGTGGGATTCCATTATTTCTCGTTGGTGCTTCAGCTGAAAATTCTCCGAAAAATCCTCGTGAATAATTATTTCATCTTGGCTAAGCTGTTCCTTCAAGTGCCTTAACTCTTGGAACTGACACCTGATACTGTAAACATGACGACTAAATGGTCTCAGTTGGGCCTGCAAATCTTCCTCTGCTTCAGCAATTGTGCAGTCAACAAGGTTTTTCTTCACAGCACCTTCCACTTTTTGCCACTGATAGTAGGATATTGAGTCATCTTTGTCTAGGCCTTCAACGGTTAGCTCAGTTACCCCACAGCTGTTGCAAACCCTGTCAATGCAATTGCAAGAGTCAAGACTACATACTGTATTTGCAACAGGTTCTTCACTTGATATGCAGCCAGATGTGCCAAGTCTTGATAGGCCCTGAAGGAGGAGGTCAATATTTTCATGATACTTACAAATGCATACTTTATGGTCAAATGCAGATAATGGTATGACCTGGGGTGGCCGGAGTTCTGCAAACTTGGATTTGCCAATCTGAACATTGCCAATCAAATTTCTTTTAATTTTAAACAATAGCGACCTCTTTTGCCTGTGTTCCCTTTTAACATCAGCTAGTTTGACAGGTCTACACATAATCTTTCTTCCCTGGAAGCATTCTGCTGATGTCCTCTCTTAAATAGATTTGGTATCTCATGATCAGTGAGAGCATCACATCTTTTCTTTCTGTCCTTGCTGCACTCTTTTCTTCGCTTAAAGTTGTTGTCACACAAATCCCCCACCGCCTTACGTTTTCTTGGGAAAACATCTTGAACAATCTTTGCTAACACTTCCACTTTTCTTTCAGGGCATTTTGGCAGGTGCTTCTTTGCTCTACTGAGTGCTTTTCCAAACATATGAGGGCTTACTTGACTACAAGTTGCCTGTTTTCTTGATCAAATCTGCTATTTTGTTTCCTTTGCCTTCTTTTCTTCTCTCTTTCCTTGGCTCTCAAAACTTCAGGCTGATTGGCTTTCTTCTTCAAATAATCCTTTTTCTTTCTTTCTCTGTCCTTCTTTTAACCACCTCATACTTTTCTTCATTTTCCCTCAGTCTTTCTCTGTATTTCTTTGTCCTCTCTTTGCTTGAACTCATTTTGAACTGCTCGACAAGAACTGCATTTGTGCACTTCCTTTATTGAGCATGCTCAGTGTCTATCATCCCATAGTCCTTTAGTGCTTTATCATGAATAATTCATGAGAACGTAATAAATCCAATATTTCCACTGATTAACTGCACATTTTGGCTAAGTTAAGTACTATTTTTCGTTGTGTGAGGATATTATGGATGATTAAAACAGTTTATCTTCAATAGCAGTCATTTCTCTTTCAAAATAATAATTCTTCCTCCAAGAAATATATGTCCGTTCTGGACAGTAAAGTCCCTTCCGTGTCAAAAAAGTCCCCTCTGCTACAAAAAGATCCCCTCTATAACAATTTTTTGTTCACAAAAAATGTCCCCTCTGTGACAGAAAAGTCCCTTCTGTGACACAAAGTCCCCTCTGTGACAAAAAGATCCCCTCTGTGACATTTAAAGTTTTCACGCCTATCCTAAGAAAAGAGAAATAGAAGAACTGCTCCACAACTTGTAAGTTTGTCAGCCATACTTCAACTGTTAACAGAATTTCGTAAAATTATTACCAATTGCTTTGAAGAGATAATAATTTTTATCCCTATTTTTGTCACAGAGAGGACAATTCAATTTTGGATAAGGCTTTGATCTCTTTCTTCAGACAAAATCAGGGAGAAATAATTAACTTAAACAGTCTAAGTAAATACATGTAAGTAAATGTCCCAACAGTTTTTACTAGATTGCCTCTCAAGATAGATTTACCATGGTCATTTGTGCATGTCCCCTCTGTGACAGCCAAATAGGCTGAATTGATTAATTAATGGTAATTCAGCTGACAACCAAAAAGTACAACTTCATAACAATCTATCTTATAATGAGTCTAGATATACAGTTATACTGTCCTTTAAGTGAATGCTAATTTTTACAAGCGTATGTCTCGAGTACCGTGGAATTACCCTTCAATGTAAAAGTTCTTCTGATGCGCTGCCTATTCACAGGTAGGTTTTTTTTTTTCAAAAGCAAAGTTGATCCTGCCGTGAAAGGTTGCCCACTTGGTCTTGAGCCACTGAGCACTTGTGACAATGGCCAAACTATACACTGTATCACGCCTGATCGAAAAAATGTCATTATCATGGAACCATGACATACCACATGCAGTCAGATGCAGTTTGAAATGACGGCATGGAAATATTATATGTTCGAAAAACATGGATCAAAAACTGGACTGATGAACTCCCGAAATCGTTTTTATCAAAAGTTGAATTCTTGTCTCGCCAAGTCAAAATCTCTTTTGATTTAAAGGGTCAGCACATGCAAATTTGTCAGTAGATTTTATACAGCCGGACAGATAACTATTTATAGTGACATTTCTCATGACATCACCCACTTTTATTAATATGCCAACTAGACCCCACAACTGCTTGTTGAAACAACAACTTCTTTTGTTCCGTTGTTATTCAGTGATGTGGAAATAGCCCTGGGGAATTAATGTGTAGACGTGGAATTATGAATACTGCAAAACGGATTAAAAAAGAAAATGAGAAGGAATATTAATTATTTTAGTGTTCGAACATTCGAATTTCAATAATGAATAATAAGAGAGCAATGGTGAGAGCAATGTGTGGTGCAAAACTGATGGAGAAAAAGAGGACAGAGGACCTGATGGAGATGTTGGGATTGAAGGAAACAGTGGTTCAGATGGCAAAGGCAAATGGAGTGAGATGGAACGGGCATGTGTTGAGGAGGGATGATGCACATGTTCTGAGAAAAGCATTGGAGTTTGTAGTGAAGGGCAAGAGGCAGCAAGCAAGACCAAAGAAGACATGGAAGACACAAGTGGAGAAGGAGAGCAAGAGCGTTGGTTTGGAGAAAAAGGACGCCATGAATCGAGCAAGATGGAGAGTGGGAGTTAGAAAGATTGCTGACAAAGTCAGGTAAATCTGGCCACCAATGAAATGCAAGTAAGTGGCGGGGTATTCTGCAGTTAAGCCCAAATGAATAATGAATAAGGAATAATGAATAACTGAGATCCACCCCCGAATATAGTTCTCCTGTAACTAAAATGGCTGAGAATCAACCCGTCTATCGGAAATTCCCATCTTAAGCCCGTCGCACACGGTGAGGAAAGAGCTGAGCAAACTGCCTTGCGACCTGAGGCGGTTTGCTCAGGGAAATCAAACATGTTTGATTTTTATCCTCGTACGTGGCGCACACTACCCTGCGAGCAGAGTCTCTTTCGATCTTCCTAGATAAGTTGGGAAGAGGAAAGAAGACTCTGCGAGCTGCCTCGACTTTTTGTATTGAGCATGCGTTAAAAATTATGTATACGGTGTCAGTCACGCGTGACCAGTAGCCACAAAACCACAAAGCGAAAACAAACAGTCGGAATATTTTCGAACAACTCTGGCAAACACTCGACAATCAAGAAATCATTTCATTGGAAACTCAAGATAGTCCATATATCTTAAAGTGCCATTTTATTTTTTTACTGAAAAATTTATAGGTTTTTGTCAGACTAGTTTCTGTAACCGACACATACAGGAAAAACTCATGGGAATTCTAACAGTTAAAATTGCCACGCTGTTGTAAATTTCAAAATATTGATGACGCGCAGCGACTGATCATGCGCAAAAATTAAAAAAACAGGTTTGACAAGTCGAAACTGGACTGACTCATCCAATTCTTTGGATGAGCGGCAATCAAAGAATGTGGATGCGGCTCGCAGAGTCTTCTTTCCTCTTCCCGGCTTATCTAGGAAGATCGAAAGAGACTCTGCTCGCAGGGTAGGCGCACACATGTGGAAACAGCTGAGCAAACCGCCTCACACCCCAATTACAGCACATACAAACAGATGAATAGAAAATCAAACTTTCCACTACACCACAAGTATCCTAGAAGTAACAATGTGCTTGAGAAAACGAAATACAGAAAATAACGAAAAATAAGCTATGCAGTGCTTTTAGAGATATTATATACTACGGGCAGAAACATACTTATTAAAGACAACGTTTCGGTGTCCTCATGACACCATCATCAGGTCAAATATAATATTTTACAGATAACTCGAATATTAATGTTCAAGATTAAGTTCAAAGTCCCTAGAGGCTAGGTGAAAAGTTTTGCCTTTATCGAGTCACTTTGAATATTCAGACACCGTTTGTGCTCACCGTTTGTTCCTTATTCGCGAGCACAAACCGTGTCTGAATATCCAAAGTGACTAGATAAAGGGTAAACTTTTCATCTAGCCTCTAGGGACTTCGAACTTAATCTTGAACATTAATATTCGAGTTATCTGTAAAATATTATATTTGACCTGATGATGGTGTCATGAGGACACCGAAACGTTGTCTTTAATAAGTATGTTTCTGCCCGTAATTTTTATCATCAAATCCATTACATTATCATGTTTGATAGGAATTATATACTAAGTTTGGAGAATGTTTGAGCAATGCCATCTCAACTTAAAATAAAACACGCTTTGTCGACAATCAATGGTAAAGCCCGTAAGCACAAGAATGAGCTTACCGACGTTCACATGTAGTGAAACAAGCCGAGGAAAATTTGGCATACGCAAGCATAACAACCTCGGAGGAGATCAAGTAAGAATCAAGATGGTGTGCGAATCGTCGTGCCTGTGCTTGTGCTTAACTCACGCCAGTTCCCACTTGAAATAACCAAAAGCGTGAGGTGATAGCAAGTAAAAGCTTTTTTTCTTGTGCTTTGTGCTTGTGCTCATTTTACGGCCGTTCCCACACGATTTTTGAAATGCTTATGCTTGTGCTTATCGCACAAGAGCACAACCAGGCTTTACTCTCGAAAAGACAGAAATAGCAACGACGAAACACAAGGTTTATGCTAAGGTTGTAAATCAGAGTTTTATGGTCGGTTTTATGACTTACCGTGAAAGTTTGTTTAAGGCTTGACGGAAAACAGCGAAAAATTCATCTTCTTCTTGGGAAATCGACAGCACCCATGGAACCGACAAAAAACGTCAGTCTTCGGCTTATTGATGCATGACACAGATATGTAACTCGCGTTGTAGGTTTATATTTTAGTCACGCATGGCCAACGATGTGAAAAATTCACTGATGACGCGAATATTTCGGGGAACTCGCTCCCAGAATGCTCGTTGCAATCTCGTTCCCAGAGTCTTCGTTCCCCTTGACCAGCGGGTCGGGTTACGAAGAGACTCTGGGGAACTCTGGGGACAGAGCGCAAAAACCGCTAGATATGCGCACTAGAATCACACTTGTGTTGCCGCCATTCTATTTTCAAAATGGCGGACGACAAATCAAAATCTACCACGTCTTGTCGAGGCTGTCACGCCGCTGGCGTTTCTCTGAGAAAATTTGCAAAAAGATGATCTGAATCTGCCATCTTTCAACGATGCTTCAGAGCCGTCAGGGAAGAGATCGGACCAAAACCAGTACGCCTAAAGCAATAGAGTTTTTGACGAGCTTCGAAGCTTCATTTGACGTTCGTTGTTTAGAGTTTTGCGTTTCTTAAGGTGGTCGGTTACTCTTTAAGCTCAGAACAGAGATATGTTGGAGGTAAATTATTTTCGCGAAACATATCAAATATGACTTTTTTTTCGTTGATATGAAAATTTTTAAGAGGTCTTTAAAGGTGGAATTCCGATTTCATACACCAAGACAGACTTTTTCAAATCGAAGTTTGAAGAGAAGCAGGTTTTTTTACCGGTAGTGTTCGTCTTCACTGTTGTAACTGGTTTTACACAGAAAAGCGAAGTCCAGTGCCTTATACTTTCACGCCACTCGATATAGTTTGTGAGGTTTTGGGGTCGTAGGTTGTCCTGAAATGCATATAGCGTACATGTATGTTTTTAACTTCGAGTTAATATCTTGTCAACATTGTTCATACAATGTAAGTTTTCTCGCTTTATAAGCCAAGGCGACAGAGCGGCTGCCTGTTATATTAAACAGCGGCAAATATTGACAACAAACCCTGTTATTTTCTTCCCTTTAACAACGTTCATTGCTATGTTTTGTGTAACTAAAAATAAAATATGTCAACTGTCACATCTGACTACCGGGGGATTGTGTGCTTTTTCAACTTTATGGGACTCTTTGCAAAGGGCGAGTTAAGTTTATTCAACAAAGTAAGCTGCTTTTTCCGTTTAGAGACTGAAAATGTCAGCAAAGGTGCTCTAGTTCAATGTGCAAAGCGATTTTTTTGGTTTTTGATGCCAGCAAAACAGTTCACCACATTAGAAAATTTTTATTCACTTGCTACTGGCTCACCAAGACTACAGAATTTGCCACATGGATGAATACATTTCACCAATGAAGGTGAGTGATGCAATAACATTACAATAGTTGCAATAATAATCTCCCCTGAATTGAATTTCCCCTACCCCTCAATATAGATTCTACGCCCCCTTCTTTGTCAGTGCCAAAAATCTTCCAAGAGAACTGAAGCACTAAGTTACACAGAATTAGTCAGACAGGTAGAAAACCCTCAAGAATCAAAAGCAGGAGCTGGATATCAAGCAGAGAAAAATCGATAACGAAAACAAAAACTTTCACAAAAAAACATGAAGTTAAGTATTTGGGTTTAGCTCATTACGACAATGACATGCCAATGCCTTTGTAGTACCACCCCCCCCCCCCCCCCCCCCACTAAACATGTTTCATTTCATATTATTATTTACATGCACAGAACAAACTGCATTGAACACGATGCACAACCCCATGAATTTCTCAAATTGCTTTTGGCCTATTATAAGACCTGTGAGTCAAACCACACCAAAAAGTTAGCTCACTATAATAAGGTAAAACAGATATCATTTTCATAATGGTTATGCTTTACAATGTAGCTGTGTCACCAAACACCCAAGGTCAATAATTTTGCTATTATCCCAACAGTAAACACTTGATGACTGGTCCTGAGGGAAACAGTTCATTTTGTTTCCCTAAAAATTTCAATGTTCCCCTGAGGCGCAGACGAGGGAAACAAAATGAACTGTTTCCTGAGAGACCATTCATTAAGTGATTTGTTATATAGCACAAATAGGATCAAAACGTGCAATGGGAACAGCAACGGTGGTCGTCGGTCAATATTTGCAGGCAACAGTGCACTGTTACCCTCTGAGGTCATAGATTTTGCACTGTTGCCTGCTCAGAGACTTTTGAACGACAAAAGTGTTTTTGTTAGATGTCATGTGACCTTGAATGTAACCAATAAGAGCATGCGCTGCTGGGGGCAAAAACAGTTATATAACAAAAATAATTATTATTCAACATAACACTTTTGCTGGAAAAACAAGATCAGCAACACAAATCAAATGTTGAATTGAGAGAAGAAAATGTCATGCTTCACAAAAAAGGACAAAGTTATAGAGACAACACAGTTTTCAAGAAAAATATTGGACTGACATAAAAATTAATACCATGCACATGTAACCCTGTGAAAAAGCACCCCAAATGCCTAAATTTCCAATATGGGTTTTAGAACAAACTTTTCCTTATCACGGACTAAATTCTTATGGTCGTTAATTTTCTTTCTAGTGCAAATAATATTGAACAAAACAAAATAGTGTATTGTAATAATCAACTGATGCATGTTTAGTATTTTTTCCTTTCATTTTCCCGAATTTGTTCTCCACCTATATATATCTGTTTGGGTCAAGTTAGCAGAAAGTTGGGGAATCCACTCAAAAGAGACACTTGTAATACCACTGGCAGTACTAAATCCTAACATTACTCAACAACAATGACAATATTATTTGTGTTCCTTTAATATATGTTTTACAACTAAAGGAGACACTGCATTTAGCTCTCTTGTGCACCATACAATTTCACAAGTCACTAGTCAACCACTAAACAAAAGGAGGAAAGAACTTATATGATCCAGACAAAATGGGAAATTTTGGTGGTGAACATTCTCCAGACCTGTTTGAGAATATCTTCCAAGCCACAATGTATTTACAATAATGAAAAGGGTTTTCCGTGAACCAAGAAAGCTAATCTGCAGAGAGTAAAAGTAGGTTGCTGTACTACTGCACAACTTCAGTTTCTTCATAAATCAGGTATGGCTACCATTTCCTACAAACAAAAACAATGATAAAACCATTACACAGAAAGTGAATAATGACACAGTAAGCACAAGGGGAAAGATAATACCTTACATTATGAAATTTTGAACCACGGATACTGTGTTTTTAGCTTTCTGATTGGTTCACTCACTCTCAGTTAACAGCTCTTATACAGTATGACATAATATGGAAACTGATTGCGCCAAGTGTTACCACGCTGAAAACTGATTGCCTTTAAATATGTCCAAGTGTTAAGAATCAAATGAAAATTTAATAAAACAATAATCAATGGATATGATTGAGTTGTTGATCTCATATCAACATGCACTCATGGAATTATAATATTATTGTTCATTATTGTCTTGTGCTATAGGAATTATATGCTTATTAGTGTAATTACTGAAAGTTCTCTGCACTGATTGCTTGTCATTGAGATGATTATTATTACGTGATAATCACCGAAGCGGTTTTTTCAAAATAGCCACAAGCTGTTTTGTTCAGGTGACAGATGAATAAATTAATTGTTTTAAAGAAAATGTGTATTATTCAAATAATCAACTATGTAATAGGCGATTTGCATGATGGCATCATTTACTAAGAAATTGAGTTGCTTCTATTGTCAGGCAAATTTAAATTATTGTTTCCGATATTCCCTCAGACTTTATGAATGTTGGTGAACAAAAACCTCAACTTCATCTCGGTTTTTATTAACCGATATTCACCTTGCCTTCAGCGAAACAATAATTGTTAATAATTATTTTTTGGCGTTCATACTAATTTTTAGTGTTAAACAACTTTCAGTCAGGGGTACGCATCTAACTAAAGCTGTAAGGCTTATTATTATTATTATTATTATTATTATTATTATTATTATTATTATTATTATTATTATTATTATATAATGTACCTGAAGTGTTTGCATGCTTCCAAAGCTTTGCTGCACATGTGTTTTTGTAGCCGTTTTGCAAACTTATAAATATGAAAAAGTTGACCAACATGGTTACTCTGTTACAGTAATGTACTTTTCTGGGCTGTTCCACAACTGATCAGGACAATATTGCCAAACACTGAGTGGAAGACGCTTTGATGCAGATTTCCTGGAATGGTTTCTGCAAAAATATTTGCGAGGAACAGCAACAAAAACCTCGCACAGATCGATGGCATTTAACAGTCAAGGTTACGTGACGTGGAAATTGTAAATCCCAGGTGTTAAGAAAATTCAACTTTGTGGCTGAAGTTCACTCACAGTTCATCTACAGCAAGAAACCCAGTGGACGATTTTATACGATCAAAGTTGTATGACCGCGTTACGTTACAGTCTTCTATAACAACGGCCAGCCAAACTTATTTTCAAAAGCAAAAACCTTTCGTCCATCAAGACCAAGTTGCTCCTGTAGTTCCCGAGAACAAAGAAGAATTTCGTTGCCAGTTCGCTGGTTTCTGCAAGATTTTTAAATAATCTGGGGGCAGACGAACACCCCATGTCAAGAAAATTCACAGTAGCCAAAACCAACAAAATGATACAAGAGGACGCATTGCCTTGACATGCAGACTTGCGAAGTAATCAATCGTGTGTCCTCGACCGTTGATTTGGAATCGCTGAGTGTTCTCTCCGACCTTGAAAAAAAATTCCTCTGGCACCCAGGGTATGAGTCGTCTAACTTTCCACAAAATTTGACAAATGCTAGAGTGTTATTCTCCACTTCGATCGATCACTGTCTCGATCACTTCGAATCTTTAGAGTTTGCGCAGGCGCAGTTACGCGAAAAAAGCCATTTTACGTCATTATTCTCTAGCCAATCAGCGGTTTTTGCGCTCTGTCGGCCGGTTCCAATTTAAGGGCCGATTTACACGGTACGACTTACGACAGGCCCACGACATGATTTACGATTGTTGTGTACGTCAGAAAAAATGTCGCAGCATTTTAAAACATGTTTTAAAACGCTGCGACAATCGTAAGTCATGTCGTTGGCCTGTCGTGAGCTTGTCGCATGCGACAAAATCGTATCGTGTAAATCGGCCCTAACAGTCCGCGATTCACGGACTTCCGATCGTTCTGCGCAGTCTCGTTTCCTTTTTTCAAAATGGCGGACCAAGCCAAGTCTCTTACACGAGGCGTTGAATCATGGAATGGAAATTCTAGATTTAAGCGACATCACATTGAAAGGAAAGAAGTACGAGGGTTTGAAGCTATCTGTGCTTGTCATTTCGCCGTTAAATACCTCAAATACACGATCAAATTTTTAAGATGAGAGAGGGAGGACTGAATTTTAAAAGAGGGTTCGGTTGACGGGAGCTGACGACAGGGATCAAGTTGCACTGAATTAAATGCTGTACGTGTTAAATACATCCGAGTGATAATACTTTCGCATGTGAAATGTTCTAAGCTCTATTGAAGTAGAGACAATAATATTATAATGCGTAAGTAAACAACCTTGAAATTAGCATTTATTACTAAAAATAAATGATCACATATACTGGTAATAAATTATTTTCTTATGTTTTGCAGCTAAAAGCCTGCCTAATGGCCCTAATGTTACCAATTTTGTCTGTTGCCTAGGAATTATGTATACTTTTTTTATCAACTTGTAATAATCATAATAAACACTACTTTATTAAGTGTCAATGGATTTAGCACTACAGAACTAATTGGGGAAACCAATGAAATTAACTCAAATCAAATATGTTTTTTGTGGATGTGGTAAAACTGGAGTACCCGGAGAAAAACCTTTCGCAATATAGAAGAGAACCAACAAACTCAACCCACATATGACGCTGAGTTTGGGAATTGAATCCAGACCACATTGGTGGGAGGCGAGTGCTCTTACCACTGCACAACCCCTGCTCCCTGACTGACTGGATCAAATCTGTATATTTGCACCCAGTAGTTAATTTACTCTGTAACTGTTGAACTTAAAGGTTAAATTTCAGTTAAAATGAATCCAACCTAAATAATTATTGTTTGATTCCCAATAATTTCCTTTGTATTTTAAACCTACTGATGATAAATAGTGATGTTGGGGGACAAATCTTGATCAAAATGTAACTACATGCAGGATGAAGTCATATAAGTTGCCTGAATTTCACATAAATATTAATGTGTTTACATATTTTTAGAAAATACATATCATTGGACACCTTGTTCTTACATCTTGGCACTAGCAAAACTGAGGAACTATATCACTCTTTTTGCACAGCTTCTTGCACTGTTCGTTAATATCAGTTAACAAATGATCATACCATTAATATTTTTAATGTGAATTTTAACAACGATTGATCACAAATTATTATTCATGGTCTTCATCTTCAGTTTGTTGGTTTGAGCAAATTATTGAAAGTAATAAGATAAATGACTAACTTTGTTGTTCTAAGAGTTATCATAATTTTATTATTATTGCCAATAACAGGGACACTGTATTTTGTGTATGAATATCATTGCACATTCTAAATTATAAAATAATTAGGATAGTAAACACACTCCCATTAATATCGGTCAATAGCTGTGTTTAGATGAGAGTATGTAAACACAGCTATGACATCACATGAATTTTGATTGGTTATGTGTTGTGAGATGCACCTTTTGATTGGCTGGTTGGAAATATGGGTGTGTATGTTATGCAAACCCTCGACTGTGTCTCGGGTTTGCATAACTGTCAAGAATTCTCCCAACTGCGCTTGGCATTTAGATGAGGCTATGTAAACATGGACAACGTCCTCTATTGCTTAAATAACACAACAAAATATAACTTTTTGATCAGTTGCTTTATCTCAAGAGAAGCACTTCCGGAAGGCAGTTTTCTATTAAGCAATAGCCATTGAAGCAGATTCAACCAAGCCTTTGCCTGTTGGGTGCATCTGGCAAAATAGTCCAAAATGCATGTGGGGCTTCTCTTTAATGGTGCAAACAGGGACAGTCTGAATTATGTTGATCTCTTTTTAGCTGACTAAACATTCGCTCTGACGATGGGCTAACACTCGGAACGTCAGCTTTCCAAATCATTCATGGTGGTAATTCCACCTTTATCAAAATATGTGATAAAACCAAATTTTCCTGTTAACCGTGACACTGTATGCAATCAATGTAACATGGAGACAATTTAGCATGTAACGGGGTCCCTCATGCATGAGCCCAAGTGTTGACGCCTGTCAAAGAATAGGTTATTGGCTAAGCTCTTCTGACCCTACAACAATTTACCAGTTTAATAAATTATATACTAGCCCAAAACAGTGATGTGAAAGTTAACCAACAGGTACCCAATTTACTGTGGGCATAATAATCCTCTGAAAATGAGAACCCAAAAGTTGTTTTTCAGTAGCTGTGTACCAGCTGGAGAATCCTTCAAGCTCTCCTCTGGATAAGAAACTATCCAGAAGATGCAGGTTGTCAAGATCACTTGAGATTGAACTTGACAGGAATTTATCCATTTTTTGGATAGCCATTTTTCATCAGGGGCTGTAGTCCCTTTTCATCAGGGGTTGCTCTCGACTGAAGCCTTTTCTATCAACCTTAGTTGTGTGATTTTCTTACAACTAATGCAAACTGGACATGGAAGGAATCAAGTTCCAACTTTAATGCGATATTCCACAAAGAAAATATACTTACAAATTTCATTATTGCAATAAGAGAATGTAACAAAAAAGTACGCGATAACCGGGTTAGCTGTTGGCTTAATCTTTTCTTCCTCACCACGGACATATTCAAAAGGAGTCAAGGCTTTGCGTTGTTAAACACATGAACAATAATTACACCGTAAACACATGAATCGATCGAGCTTAGGCAAAAATCCTGCGTAACATATAACCAGCTGAGCTTGCTCCTTTTTTTCTCGCGTCCCACACCTGGTGAAGGACGGGCTCTGCTGCACAGACTTCCTTCTTTTAGATCGGATAACCGACTCGTGCTGAGCTTTCGAATGAACTACCGTCTTTATAAACCCCTGAAATGTCGTGACCGTAACGTAGCAAGATCTACATTTTCGCGATGGTAATAAACCATCGTCGACAGAAATTTTCAAACCAGAAAACTCTTCTCAATCCCGTACGATTCCTTCCCTAATTGTCTTTTCACCAAATAAATCCAAAGGATGGTTGTTACTAATAATATATCTGTTGAAAGTACGGAAAACAGAAAATAGAATCCCTTCGGCCATTCTCTTCCGATTTCTTCCGGTTATCGTTTTTATTGTGTTCCCATCTGACCAATCAGTGGCGAGAACGGATTGGGACCGGCCAGAGCTCTCGATCCGAGGCGCTGGCCAAGAGGATCGCAGCTCTGGGAACGAGAATGGGCGAATAGAGTGGAGGATTTGTTTCACGATGGCGTGCAATTCTAGGATATCCCAACCTAGAACTGAAAAAAAGCGATATGTCTGGGCAAAAATCTGCGCTGAATATGTTACCAACGGGCTGTGTTGTCAAGTGTTGCCTGGGATTTTCGATTAGAATTTGTGTAACGTGGAAGTGTAAAGCAGATTGTGTCGCTGCCGAATGCACTGATCCGGGATTAGTTTCAAATGTTAAAAGACTGTCTTTGTTTTGTATCGTGGAAGATGAAGGAGAGCGAAACACCAGACTCAAAAACGAGATTCTTTCCAAAAGAATAAATCATTCTTTTAATCATAAGACTTTGTCTTCTTTGAAGGATCTTTCAAGTTAGATTCTTCGTCACCAGAGAAGGTTTAGGGTTCTTTTCAAAAGAAGATGAGTTCTTTGGATCAGAGTTTCCTTGCTGTTCTAAAGAAGTAGAGGTCTTGAGGGAAGTATCATTTTGCTGCTTTTCATTATTTTGTATAAACAGAAAATGACTGTTCTCCACCAAATAATGAGAATTCTTGAATAGAGATGTATACTTCTAGTTGGATAAATTATAAATATGTTGATTTTTAGAATATTATTCTTCCATGAACATATAATGTGCTTTCTAAATTTTGGAAATATATATACAGTGTACATACATACACAAGGTAATACATACAAGCCATAATCACAAAAACAACTCTGTTAAATTTCACTAAAATAATTAATGTTGCAGAACAAATACAAATTTCTGAAACTTAAACGCCTAAAAACACTAATGATTTTGAAAAATCTATGCGGCATGAAATCAGCCAAACTATTTAGCGAATGAGATAAGTCCCTAGAAATGAAAACAGTTTTTAAGCTCAAACTAACATGAAAAAGAAATTCTCTTGAGGGGATGGTGTAGATCTTAAAGTGAGTGAAATTAAATAAATGAAAAGTGTTACACAAAAACAATTTTTGTAATTAAAATCTATCACTGTCCATTTTCCTTATATCACTTCTATCCCAACAAAAAAAGTTAGCCGATCCGGAACTAATTCAAAGCACACACAAAAAAACCAGCATTAAACAGGGCTGTCATTAAATTTTCACCTGCAATATATCAAAAACTGATTCTAGTTTTCATTTCCTTCACAATGTGAGTTCAGGGTTAACAGCTGGTACAGGTGAATGTCCTTTCTGGCAACCCTGTGAAAATTTTCCAGTGTGACAATTTAATTGACCATATTAGTAATAGTACAAATTACTACATAACATAATATGGTTTGACATGGTATGAGTTAATTGCCTGACCCTTGTCTGACATGGTCATGTTCTGTACTATTTCTCGCCTGTTGTGCGACAAATCAAGAAATAGACTCAGGTGTGTTTACGTGTCAGGGTTTCCATTAAGTTTTAAAGTAGCAGGAACCTTGTGACAGGGTGAGTGGGCACCCCTATATATAGTCTGGCTTTTGATCTTGAGACCTCCTTTGAGCAATGGTGGGTACTGTACTCAGTGTAGACGGGTGCTAGTACCCAGGTCCCAGCTTCTAATTAAACCCCTGCATGTAGATAAGTTCAAGCTCCTGTGGGGGTGCAACTGTTAATACATGTAATAAGAGGCTATTAACTTTAAGCTAAAAGAGTAGAGACACCTTTTCTTTTCAGGGCATTTTTTTTTTTGAAGAATGCTAAATACATACTCTCAAGAAACTCAGTGCAGACATGTTGGCTTTCTTGGATACTGTAGGTTAACCATGTAATGTACCCCAAACAGAGCAGAAAGACTCTGTTTGTATGAACGTACTTCCAGAAGAACCTCATTGTCAACAATAATGAAAAGCTGTTGTTCATAATTGTCGGTCTCTAGGCACAGCATATGAACATCCCCACTTAAAACTGTTGAATTCACATAATTGTTTAAGTAACGTTGTCAAATTCCTTTGGGAGAGCAGAGAGATGCACACCAAAAGGTCAATGACATTATGTATGAAGCAAAATAAAAACTGCAAAAGCCAAAAGTTCTTCATGAGGTTAAGACTAGTCATCCTTAATGCACTTTATATTCCATTTTTACAGATAAGCGGAGGTCAGTACTTATTTTGAACCATCAAACTTGACAGATTGGATGTCACAATATTATATATACATTGTATATTATCCAGAGAATGTTCATTTCCCATCTTACCCCCCAAATAATGTCATCCTTTCCTCACTGCCAAAGGCTTTCTGTAGGGTGGCCAGCACCATACAAGTTTTGAAATGGTACTTTTCTCTTCAACTCTCTGACTAGCAATGCAAAAAAGCCTAAGACTGTTGATTTTAACACTCCAAACAGGAATGGATACTTGTCTACAAACCTTGAACCTAAACATTACTTTTGTTGGCATAAAAAATAAATTACATCAGAAATTGTTGACAACTGTACATACCAACATGAAGAAGTCAGTCTGACTTCAAAATAGACAGTACAATTTACTGAAAACTTAACCTTCAACTGACAAAATTTAAATTGAGGGGATGTGTGGAATACGTTCTCAAGTGACCAGAAATACTGCACAGTTTGCAATCCTACCTTCTCCTTTTGTTTCACAAAATAGTTAAAATTTATCGGAAATATAGCCTGCTGTAAAGTTGCTCCTAAACACACTGTAAAAGCATAAAGTCTGTGTCTAGATAATGAAACTAAATGAGCCAGGTAGTTCACTGATGGCAGGACTTAGCTCTGTTTTCTGTAGAGTAACAAGGGGTATCACTGATCCCCTTTAACCCATTGACCCCTGGGCATGAGACCTGACAGATTTTACTGTCTAATGCCAGGGAGATTCTAGTAGTCAACTGGGGTCATCCTAGGGCGTTTGAGGTGTCAATGGGTTGAGCAGTCAAAAACTTTGTCCCTTCCATTAAATGGGATGCTAACCAATCACAGAATTTGTTACAAAGTCTATCAAACATTTGTCAGTATTAAGTTGTACGTGGGTACATGTAGAGAGGCAACATTTAAGTTAGAGAAAACTGAGAAATGATCAAGACCAACCTCATTCCCAGGGTCTCTTTTCTCTGTCTCCTTTGTCCTCAAAAACAAAGGAGGCAGAGAAGAGAGGTTGGATAAGGACCTGGCCTCAGTTGTTCAAAAAGTGGATAGTACTACCCACCAGGCCCTAGTTGTTCAAATCATGGATAGTGCTATCAGCCAGATAAATCACTATCCAGTGGATAAGTAATAGTGGAACCGACTGCACTTTCCAGTGTATAGTGATTTGTCCAGTAGATAGCGTTATCCACCTTTAGAACAACTGCGGCCAGATAAATCACTATCCAGCAGATAAACACTACCAAAACCAATTGAGTTATCCAATGGATAGTGATCTATCCAGTGGATAGCACTATCCACCTTTCAAACAACTGGGGCCAGAACTCATACAGTCAACCAACCTTTGAAGTCTCAAACACTTGACCACTGTGGCTTCAATAAGCAAATAATAACCGCCACTGTAATTAATACTGTGGACTGAGCAATTACGGGAAAAAAAGCTCCTTGTGTAGTGGTATGTTAAGGTACATGTACTTCAGAAAGAAGTACTTAATTACTTAAGAGAAAAGGTGTCATTTTTGTAATTGACTTTTAAGTGCTACAAGTAATAGGCCCTAGAGGATGGTCAAGCTTTATATTACACCATTTTTTCTTATTTCACCATAAACGTTAAGCTAAGTATTTGCATAACAAAGTCAACAACTGAAGTTTCCAGTTCTTCTAAGTACCTAAAATGTAAGACAAGTTCCATTGGATGTGAGATGTACATCTCATTTAATTGATTTGATTCTCTATATCTGATCTGGCCTCTTCTTCCAATGGGGGTTGAGAACAGTGCAGTGTAATGAACCCAAATGAAACGCGAGTAAAAAGCAACCTACCGAAAGGATTGGTTTGCATGCCAGAGAGACGGACCTTCCACGATATTTTCAAAGCGTTCAACAGCACTGTCACAAGCCAAACGAGTTCTCTTTGCATCAGTAACTCTTTCTCCACCCAAAAACTCATCTGTTAAAGGTTCTCGCACCTTTCTGGACAGGACACTCACATGGACGTATAAGTAACTATACGAGAAGATCTTATGGATTCATATAATAATTGTAACAACCGCGAGTCTTCTCTGTTTAAATGCCGTTTAATAACATAAGCTATCACTTTGCCGACTACATCTCACGACGTGGCACTACAAAAGACGATACTTATGCACATGTGCAAAACTGAACTATACTGCAATTATAGGAATGCTGGACTGGATATTACATTTCTCCCTTTTTCCAGAGACGGTCTTTTCCTTAAATAAAACGCAACTAGAAAACAATGTCCCAAAATGTCCAATGTTCTACGCTTAAACAGAAAATGTTCAGGGCATATAAATGTCTATGTCCAGTGAGCATAAGCTTAGTACAGTCTAGGTAACATAGTCTTTCAGATAGTCTGGTCGCCTCCGATCATGCCTTGGTCTGGCTACAGCTGCTGAGGACTCAGTTGGTTTGTTCTGTTCCGTTTTGTCACTGCTGTTGGTTTCGGCCATTTCCTCTGTGCTGGAGATAATCTCCTCTTGGACTGACTGAGGGTTGGCATTCAGCAGGATTTTCTCTCTCCAATCCTCTGTGGTCGGTTCTCCTTCCCGGTCGTCCCACTCTTCACTGGCATTGTCTTGGACCAAAGCGTTGGCAAACTTGAACTGGTTTGCGTCCCGATACACTTCCCGTCCATCTGTGATTCGACGTGCGGCAATGCTTGATCCGTCGGTTCGGATTACGGTGTAGAAAGCTGGTTCATATGCTGTGGACCATTTGTTCCTCTTCTTTTGCTTCAACAATACATGATCTCCTACAATGAAGTTGTGTGCCTTAGTGTTCCTGTTCTCAGCATTCTGTTTGAGCTTCTCTTTGTATCTCTCATCCCTCTCATTGATGGCTGTGTCACGAGCATTCTCGCTGCTCTCCCACGTTTGATGGTCTAACTTGGTTCTCACTTGTCTGTTCATGAGGGCTTCATAGGGTGCTATTCCGGTGGCAGGGTGTGGTGTTGAGCGGTAGCCTGGCAGCATTTCTTGAATAGCTATGCTGCTATTCCCGCCTTTAAGGTGGGTGATCTGCTCTGTCTTATTAAAGCAGTTTCATGAAGCTTTCCGCTTCGCCATTAGCACGTGCATGTTCTGGGGTGACTCGATGATGGTGGAATTCCTCTGTTTTAGCGAACTCTGCAAACTCTCTGGAATTAAACGGTGGTCCGTTGTCACTTTCCAGCTGTCTTGGGGTGCCATGAGTGGCAAACATTGTTTTGAGCTTTTCCTTGGTTGGTTGAAAAGCTGTTAAGTGGGTCTTCGCGACTTCAGGATATCTTGTTCTCTTGTCTATGGCTACTAGATTATAATGGCCATCAGGGTATGGTCCACTGAAGTCTACAGCTATGACATCCCACGGTTTCTTGGGTATGTCTGTGACTTTGATGGGTTCCTGCCTGTGCTGCTTTGTGGTAACCTGGCATTCGTAACACTGTCCAATGATCTGTTCGATCATGGTGTTCATGGTTGGAAACCAATACTTTGCTCTTATCATTTGCTTTGTTTTGGTCGTTCCCAGATGTCCGAGGTGGTGTGCAGCCTTAATGACTTGTCTCTGCAGGCTTCTGGGGATGATGATCTGATTCATACGAAAGAGTAGGCCATCCACTGTATACAATTCATTCTGCACGCTGTAGAATGGTGCAATGTCTGGGTCCTTTTTGTAACGTTCCCAGTCTCCGGTTAGTATCCTGGCGGACAGTTTTTGAAGTTGGGTATCTTTGCAAGTTTCTTCCTTGATCTGATCTACAACGACAGCATGCTCAGCTTTCAAGACATATTTGATTACTCTCTCTACAGCATCCTTTCCTTTCTCTGGCAATGGGTGTCTTGACAGGAAGTCAAGGGGGTCTGCGTCATCTTTCCCAGGCTCATAGATTAGCTCGAAGTCGACATCTTGCATTCCCATCACCCATTTTTCAATTCTCGGTGGGAGTCGCATGGCTGCCTTGTTAAACAGTGGGAGCAGTGGCTTGTGGGCAGTGATGATCTTGAATTTTGGTGCTCCAAGGAGGTAAATGCTGAACCTGTTCTTCGCCCAATGTACTGACAGGGCGTCTTTTTCTGTCTGGCTGTACCGTTTCTCCGTGTCGGTCATGGTACGACTAATGAAGTGAACTGGCTGGAGACCACAACCTGTCTCTTGGAATAATCCGGCTGAGAGCCCTTCATGGAAACTGGCTTCTACTCTCACAACGATTGGTCTAGCTGGGTTGAAGTATGCCATTGTGCTTTCACTAGTTATACTTGCTTTCAGGTTCTCAAATGCTTCATTCTCTTCTGCTCCCCATTTGAACTTTGTATCTTTGTGGGTTAGCTTTCGCAATGGTGCAGTTAGTGATGCGTATCTTGGGATGAACTTTGAAAGGTATCCCGTCATGCCAAGGAAACTTCGCACCGCTTCTTTTGATTTTGGTCGACTGCTTTCTTTGACAGCTCTGATTTTGTCTGGGTTTGGCTTTAATCCGTCTTTCGTGAATTTGTGTCCGTAGAACTCTATCTCCTCGACTCCAAACTGGCACTTGTCAGGATTGAATGTGATTCCAAAATCCATTGCTCTCTGCAGGACTGCTTCCAATGTCTTGTTGTGCTCCTCCAGGTTTCTTCCTCCTAGCAGGATATCATCCCGTTGGTTGAGGCATCTTGGTATGTCTCCAAATATTCGGTAGATAGCTTCGTCAAAGAGATCTTGCGAGGCTTTTGCTCCAAAGATTAGACGTTTTGGTCGCATGTTCCCCCACGGGGTGCTAAAAGTGGCAATTTTTCTGGACTCTGGATCGAGTAGGAGTTGGTGGTACCCCTGCCGCATGTCAAGTTTGGAGAACACAGTGCAATCATGAAATTTGTACATGAAGTCTTCAACAATAGGTCCCTGGGTGATCCTATTTCTTTCCATGAATTGGTTTGGTACCCTGAGGTCCACGCTGGCCCTGATCATGTGCGGTTCAAGTTTCTCCTTGTCTACAGTGTTGAACCGTATCAGTGAAGATAGAAGATGTTGATGTAAGAGCTGAGCCTGACAGCGGAGCAGAAGTAAATGTCATGGATGAACACCAATTTAAAGCATTGACAAACCGGTCCAGTGTGAAACTTACACTACAACTGAGCAGAGTAAAGTTAAGCACCTTGCAGAGTGAGCTACCCGTGAAAGGAGAGTTCACAGCCACAATAAGGAACCAGACCTGTGGAGCAGTCGCAAGATTTGTTGTGACCAGAGGAAGAATCAACTCTCCACCCCTCATCAGCAAAAGTACCCTTCAAGAGCTGGGTATGTTACAGATGAGAGCAGATGGTTCTTTCGCCGAGACCAATGACTTGAGAATCCAGGACGAACCACCAGACGTCAAAAGTGTCAAGCGAGATAAAGATCTCAAACCTGGAATCAAAGAAATGACTGATCAATACAGTGACGTATTTAAGGGTATCGGGAAGATTAGAGACATTAAGAATGGAAAAGAGTTCTATGCGAAGTTCAGCATGAGACCAGAAGCAGTGCCCGTAGCTCAAAGACCGAGACCAGTGGCTTACTACCTGCAAGAGCCATTGAAGCAATGGCTGGGCCAATGTGTAGAAGAGGAGATATTCGAAGAAGTTCCTGAAGGCGAGGCAGTCACATGGTGCTCACCCCTGGTTGTTCAACCAAAGCCGAAGTTCTGTCTTCACCATCGGTTTTGATTTTCTTCACTTGCTTCAGGTGTCTTACTGCTTGGCAGAAGAACTCGTCATCGGAACTTGTTGAGTTGTCGGCATCTTCTCCTTCAGTGGTTCTCTTTACACGGCGCTTGTGCCTTGAATTCTCTGGTGGCTTGTGATCGCGTTTTTGGTCGTTGCCTTTCTTACTGTTGTGCGGGCCTTTGGACTTACACACTGAACTGAAGTGGTTGAACTTTTGACATTTCATACATTTTTTTC
>NC_090877.1:24078115-24125615 GCF_036669935.1 Montipora foliosa | reverse complement strand
TTTGGCTCATAATTTACGACCTTCGCTCGATCTTAGAATCGTATTTTATGACCCTCCCCTTAATTATGACTATCCATCTCCTTAAGTAGAACTTGGATCGTTACCGGAACTTCGCCTAAAACGAATCTTAAATAGTGTAATTCCGACCACTGGACTTTTCCAAAAAAGAAAACTCATTTATATTTCTATGTACTGAGTGTGTATGATTTTACCAATGAGGTAAAGGTTCCTGTGGTTCATCTTGACCGTTTTTTACGACCAACGCGTTCTTCTTATATAATTAGGTCACTGGTTTGTCTTTCAGTTTTTCCGTTGCATCCCTTTCCTGAAATAAATTTAGGTAAGAAAATTATCTGTTGAGAACGAAAAATGAATTCAGTGGACTGATATCAAAACAAACATAACATTGTGTAAAGGCTGAAAATTAAAGAAAAAAAAAAAACAGGTTCAACTTGAGCATTTGTTCCCTTGACTTGTAAATAATGACGTCAAAAAATGTATCTCGCAGGTTGCGGGGGTTTCTTGTTTAATTGAATAATTTGTGTGGGTAATCAAATGGTTACGAACCTAAAGGCTCGGGAAATTATTTGATTTTGTACAAAACGTGTGTGAAATTATTCCCTGATTTCAGGAGTATGCCTTTTGATTAGCTGTTAATATCATGGATGACAGATTACGTTTATAAGACGCGGGGTTTTTTCAAACCTGGACGCCATTTTGGAACTGTAGGTAAAATTGCCATGGCAACATTGTAATTTTCACATGGGAAATCAACGCTGAAATTTCGCGCCGAAATTAAGGAGTAATTTGTCACCCTTTTTATTAGAAAAATAATCTCAGATTATTTTTATACCCCTGTTGATTTAATTTATTCCCGGGAGCATGAACTTTATTGTCTTATCAAGTGAAGCTATGATCCTCGTAGTTATCAACGCAACTTTAGCAAAATTTTATTGTCTTAATGGCAAAACATTTTGAAATTCTCATTACCTGGCCTTGATATCTGGTCATGTTCTATCAAGGTTGTAGTCGCCTCTCCTTTTCTTGTCTCTCCCATTTATTTGGTATCAGTTACTTGTTCTTCTTATCTTGACAATTTGAAAGCTTTCTGCATGAGCTTCAAGATAGAATAAAACAAATTGAAACGTTTTTTTTTTTCTTTTCCTTTTTTTTTTTTTTTTTTTTTTGAGCTCTTGTAATGCGGGTGCGGTTCTTGCATCGAAACAGAGTAGAGAACGAGAAAAGTCAACTCAAAATTTTAAGCGGACTGAGGCTTTGTCGGTCAGTGGTGAGGTGGGAAGCGGTTGCTGTAACCACGCATGCGCCAATTCCGCAACTTAAGAGTACTATCGCAAAAGTTTGCTTCCCTCGCAGGCCTTCCTTTGGCTCCATGCACAAACAAATATTGCCTGACGAGCTAAAAGAATGTCCTGCTTTGTCGGTCAGTGGTGAGGTGGGAAGCGGTTGCTGTAACCACGCATGCGCCAATTCCGCAACTTAAGAGTACTATCGCAAAAGTTTGCTTCCCTCGCAGGCCTTCCTTTGGCTCCATGCACAAACAAATATTGCCTGACGAGCTAAAAGAATGTCCTGCGAAGAAGATTTTAACCAATGGTTTAGTATATTCTTACAGAAGATACATAATCTCACATTGTTTTATGGAATAGAACTTTTTCGCTTGTACATTTTTTTTTTTGCCAATACAGATCATGTGATAATACTCAGGAGGTTTGGTCCTTTGTTTTGTTCATCAAAAAAAGAGTGCATGCAGACATATTCATGCTTGCATGCACTCTTTTTAATGAACAAAACAAAGGACCAAACCTTCTGAGTAGTATCACGTGATCTGTACTGGGAAAACAAAATGTACAAGCGATTAAGCTCTATTTTCTTTTTCTTGGGCACTTGTAGGAAACATTCGCCATTCAGGGTGGACAGTTTCAGGAAGATGTCCACTATCTTATCGAAGAAACAGTGGGACATGGTTCATTTGGAGTTTGCTACAAAGCAACTGCGAAGTGCCGTCCATTGACCTTTTGCATGAAAATTGTAAGCCGGGCCAAATGATGCCTTATCAAGGGGTTAGCTTCTAAATTAGGTGTGGTGCTGCGTCGGTGGGGAAATATAAATTTTAAACACGAACATTTGGTATCAAATGTTAACGCGCGAAACGTCAGCTTTATAATCTTACGATGGTAATATTCGTTTGCGTACAAAATTTAAATGCTGTCTCAATGAAGACGTTTATTGTGAGTCGGCTTTAAAAGAATAACGAGTATTGAGTTTACAAGGCGTCATCAAACAATTTCGGTTAGTTTACTTGGTGTTAATAGTTATAGTTTATGTCACGTTTATTAGAATACCGTATAATGTTGCCTGATCGTTAGCCGCTTATATAGGAGCTGCCGCCTCGTAGATTGGCTGTAAAGGGCGCTCGAAGATGGATGATTATCCATTGAATGTCCGGCGGTTCGCCTTGCTGCTGAGGTCAAACAAGTCTGAAACACCTGTCTTTGGCTGCCAATGCGCAGGTCATAAAATTGTGCCGAGCGACGATTTGTTGCAAAATTTTAGTGTTTCACTTTCTCACTGACGCGGCATCACAGTTTCTTTGGAAACTAACCTTTCATTCGAAAAAGGAGAAACGCATGAGTGTTCTATGACTGAGTCAAAAGGGTGCGTGGCTAGATTTCTGATGTGACGTAATAAACTGATTTGCTTGGTATTATGGCTCCCGCCCCAGCACAAAAACCAAGGGAGAGGTCCTGGGAAGGAGGTTGTAAACATGCATGCCAAGTAGCTTGTGACGTCAAATCAGGAATCGACCCATTCCCCTAGTGGCTTGGTCAAGAAACAAGTTTTGTGTTTAGTGCAGTTTTTCATAAGTTTTCATGCTTGCAACAGTCAACGATGGTGCAATAAGTTTCCAAAATTAACAAGGGTTAATTATTTAACAAAAACACACTTGCAGTAATATAACATGGTATTATAAATCAGCTCTATTTGTTGTTGTTGAGAGAGGCTACAGCACGCTGATGATTGGTTAATTAATAGGACCGAGTGGAATCCAATTCGGTCTAATATCATGCGAATGATTAGCAAAATCTGACGACCGTGAAGCGGGAGTCTGATTTGTTAATCAAGAGTATGATTACGGACAGAATTCGGTTTTCGAGACATAGTTGTTGTTCCTATGGTGATTATATTGAAATTTGTGACTGGTTCATTTAAAATTCAGGTTTGATTGTGCTTGGATTATTTAACTGTTCGATTACATAAAAGGAAGCCAATTAGTAGAAAATATCACATTCAAGGAAAGTGTAATATTTATGATTAGAATTGATTCAGGGTCGACCGCAAGCAGTCTCTATTTTCAGTGAGCGATTGAGGATTGGACAAATTTCACGCTCGCAGAAACTCGCGCGGAGTGCTCGTGCCTCTCCTTCGAGTTTCCCGAACACGAGTGTCGATGTCCAGGATTGCTCTCAATTAGATATGCACGTTCATTTCAATAAGTGTCACGAAGTGTCCCCTCATCTTCTCGTTAATTTCACTATCACTTTGGCGAGAAATACGGAGAATAAAGGTCATTAAGTAACCCTTTCTTTTACTTTATTTTTCTTTGCTTTCCCACCCTCATTTTAGGGCGGACTTAAAGAGAAGGAAATTTTGGCCTTGACCCTAGCGAAAAAAGACAATGTTCAGCAGATTGTGGACTATTTCGGAGCAAAACGTGATGGCGGAATGGCACGCATATGCATGGAATACATGATAGGTGAGAAAAAACTGCAAGTTTAACAGTCTGTAAAAGTATATGCCTCACCGTTTGAACACGCCTTACATAAGCAAAAAACAAAAAGTGATTCGACTGAAAATAAATTAACGGATTTTAGTTGCGTAAATTTATTTAGAACATGAATATAGCAAAAATTATAAAGGGCGAAAAACGAAACAACTACTTACGTGTAAATTAAGTGTGATGGAATGTGGAAAAATAGCCAAAAGGCTGCCGACAACGTAAACAATCCGTCGCTACAATTCTGGCTAAGACAATACGGCTCCGTAACAACTTAACATAAGTAAACCAACTGAGGAGGGAGAAATAAGTTAGCTTTTTGCCTAAAATACAAACGTGCTAAATGGACTACATGGACTAATTACAAGGCACCAATTACTTGTTTGCAACACGAGGACCGTACACGAGAGAACGTTCCTGAGTCATTCCTACACAGGCAAAGCAATGCCAACAAGATAACGAACAATGTAACCAACACATCAAAAGGTTCAATTCCAGTTGGTGCAGTCCCTTCCCATGGGAATTGTCGTTGTTATCATCATCGCCGTAGTCATCATTAGTATAATTGAACGAAATTTCCTTTTTCAGAAGGCACCCTGAAAGAACATATTCAGCGACAGAGAATGGAATTGTCAGTTGGCGCATGGCCAATTATTGATGAGAAAACATGTTTTGTCTTTCTGGGGGATATACTCAAAGGCTTAGCATTCCTAAATGGCAAAGGGCTCGTGCATGGAGATATTAAAGGTAATTCATTCGCTCCAAATCATTTACGGCTCTAAGGGGATTATTAGCTTACAAATCATTTACAACATCATGGTTTGGAGATCAGGAGACCTAAAATTTAAAAACAATTAAGTGCATGCATTGTCCACAAAGGTGCAAAACAAGTCATTTCACGTCGTTGCCATGGAAAGGACGAAAAAGGCTGAGAGATGTACAAAAATGAAAAACGCTCGAGCAAAGCACGCAGCTCTGCTGTTTTTTGCAATGAAATTTGCAAATTGGAGTTATTCTTGTTCTCGTTTCTCTTAAGATGGCCGACATGTAGCTATACTCTCATTTAACATCTGTTTTTATTTGCTTCTGCAGGAGACAATGTGCTCCTCGTCGAATCGCGCACCCACGTTAAGCTAGCGGACTTCGGATTGGCACAAAAGATTCAGGTGAGCAAATCTGCACATACAGGCGGCAGACTGATAATACCTTTTCCGCAGTGGCTTTATGCGCAGTGGCCGGGAAGAGTCTAAAACAGACTAAATGTCTAACAATTTGATAAGCGTCAAATTTCAACCGTAAAAAGATAACAGAGCGTTAGCCCTTCGTCGGAGCGAATGGCAAAGGGCTAACGCTCGAAACGCCAGCTTTCGCTCTCGTTTTTACGGTGGACATTTGGCCTTTATCAACCTGTGGGATACCAAATTGAAATTCAATATACACGTATGTATGAAGTGTTTTTTTATAAGAAGCCCTTGGCCTTTTTTTGTAGGAACATGTAGGCTGCCCCGATATCTGGAAGACTGGCTGCCTCCACATAGAGATGTTGAACGGCAAACGTTCGTCCCTTCTTGATGTAAGTGTCAACAGTCATTGCTGAATTTATAATAACACAGCTCGAAGTATTCGAAAATAATATCAACCACTGAGTTATATTTTACCCCTTTTAGCAGCAACCTAGTACTAAATAAATGCCTTCTGCTGAAGAGAATGAAAACCCCTGGGAACAAGGCTGCGTCCAGTAGCACTTTATTCACAGTATTGAGTGGCCTGTATCACGTGGCACAAAAGAGGGATCCAAAAACCGTCAATTTTAAAATCAATGATTAAAGAGCTTTACAGTGATACATAGGTATCTGTGGATAGGAACTAAACCTGACGGGTATAAGAATAACACATTTTTCGGTAGACCCCTTGAAAATAGAATGTAAAAAATATGAAAATAGCTATCAGGGATGTTTTAGTTTCAGAAATCTGCCACTGAGTAATACATTCTTCTCTGTACTGTTAATATTTGACAGGGCGATGACCATCCAGAGGAACACATTCCTTCCCAAGCAACGGATGAAACAAAGGAGTTTCTTAAGTTAGTCCTTGATCGAGAACCTCTGCTTAGTGCAGCAGAAATATTAGCAGAGCTCGATTCGCACCCATATTTAAGAAAATATAGTAACCCATCTTACAGCCAGTAAGAAAAAAACAGCCCTGGAGCTCCGCTTTTCTGCTTGGCTAAATCTATATACTGCGCGTTGCAACTGTTTTCAATAGCACTCTTTTCAGTTGACGTCACGATGTAGCACCAAAAGCATTAAAGGATTAACGTGCGAAGAAAGACAGACATTTTAGCAATGCTTTGCAATAATCTATTTTTATCAACTGGAAAATGCTGTTAGAAAAAAACAGGCACGCACAGCGTATATATGAATAGTGCTGTCGCCACAGAGTTACTCGTATTTTTTTATTTTTTAAAGGTGCTCAGCTGTTTTTAAAATACTCAATTGCCGTTTGGATCAATCGGATGAGTGAGTAAATTGTTATTCCTAGTAATTCACCCAACAAACCTAAAAGCCCGCGGAGGGAATAGAACGTGGCCCCAGGGAAATCGCGAGGTAAATAGATGAACAATGGAATGCAAATGAACATGAAGCATTATATAATGCCACTTGTGGCATTATATAATGCTTCATGTTGTCGTTGCGTTCCTGATAGCCTTTGGAATGCAGTCTTCCAAGTCTTGTTTCTCTTGCGCTTCCGTCTTTGGCGACCTAAACTGTCGTTTTGGAGGCATTTTGTTCTCGGTTCAAGAGCCCTCAAAACACTAAACCGGAGCTTTTTTACGCTTACCGGCAAACGTGAATAAAATTCTTATACATCACTTAATTACATTTCTTCGATTCTCAGGTGAAATGAGCTAGACCACCTTTTACGAAGGAATAGTCTTTTTTCCATCACGATTGGTTAAACGGCTATTGAAGTGGATGATTATTTTAAGTCATTTAAAACTGCGCGTTGCACGTGTTTTATCAGATATAAAAAAAAACCCGAGGGCGTCTCTATAGAAAGTCTAAGCTAGCAAACCATGACATGAAGACCTCCATTTTGAGTATTGAAAAAATGGAAACTTTGAGAGCAACGTCACTGTATGCAAAATAAATTGATTCAAAAACGTTTCATGGGAGTTCAGACAAATTTGCGACGGTTGCATTAATGAGACTATAGTAAAATTTTTGTCTACACGGAGCGGAATCTCCTGCGCTTGAAAAACAACAGCCAAACTTGACTGTGACTGTGAAAAAAGTGACAGTAATAGCAATAATAATCTTCATCATCATCATCATCATCATCATAATAATAATAATAATAATAATAATAATAATAATAATAATAATAACAACAACAAGAATTGGACTGTTCGCTATTCTTTGATTGCACCCACGTGATAAGACAGCCATGTTGGTGCCAAGAAAAATGTGGTAAAGGCTTGTTTCCATATCTCAAAGTACCCTTGGACGTGAAGGGCCTGGAACAACAAAACCGAAACAACCCAAAGCCATACAAAAATGCTAACCTTAGGCCTAAACATTATCTAAAGCAAATTGTTTAGGCCTAAGGTTAGCATTTTTGTAAAGGGTTGGGTTGTTTCAGCTATTGCACCCTTCACCCCCTACCGCCACCCCATGCCCCTCTCGTCCAAGGGCACTTTGAGATATGGAAACAAGTCTTTACCGAAAAATGTAGCTCAAGGTTTGCATAATAAATAATTTAATAATAGAGTCAAATTCCCAAAAGACTTTTTCGCTATTGTTCTTTCCACCAACATGGCCGTCGTGACGTCAGCTGCAATCAAAGAATTGGGAACGACCAGAATTTTAAGGGATCTGGAGGGAGGTGCTTGATGATTAAGTAACAGGAGATTGTCCCCAGGGATGCGTGCAGTGGCGACGTTTATTTTGCAGTCTAACGAGCGTTCTATCTTGCTGTGAAAAGGCGTCCGTGAACTTCTCGGGCAGTTCGAAAGAGATTTGTGTCCTGAGCCATGCGATAACGGTGTTATACGCCTCGGTGTCCTTCTGAGCTATCTTATCTGCAAGATGCTTCAGGAAATTTCAACGCTGACACTAATTTCCCATTCCGCCATTGGTTCCAAACACTAAAGGTGTGAATGAACCCATCTATACATCTAACAAACGCTGCTGGTTCTTCTCGTCCTCTTGCTCTTTGAATACTTCAGATGTTGTCTTGTTCTGCTAACACTTGGAGTTAATTATAAAGTGCGTAACTCTTACATCAAAAAATGTCGTAACTCCTCTTGACCAGAAACCTCCCGCCTTGATGTCTGATCTTGCCTCAGAGCTTGTGATAGCACTTCTCAAATGTAGCCGCTTGTTGTCGAGGGGTTGAAGGCGTGGTTCAATTTTCCACATTGTTGCAGACCTTACTGATGAATGCCGTTAATAAATCACGGACACCATCATGTTTCTGTTCTACAAAGCCCCCTTTTTTACATGAGAGGGCATGGCCTACAGTAAACTTATCCCCACACACACATAGACGTGGTAGATCGACTAGAGACAAATTGTACCGTAAGCGTAGCGAGTCTCTTAACTCCTGCTTATTTAGGGTTACGCCCTGATCTGCGAGAGGCATTTAACCAAGAACTTGCGACCTTGTCTCGCGATTGATTAACTAGTCGCAGCAGATCGGGGAGAGAGTTGAGTCAATGCTTTCCATTTTCTCTTTGTCACGCGTCCTCTTAAGTGACTGATGATGTCTCTTAAGGTCCCCCGTAGATCTTTCGCCTGGCGCCATAAATGTACTGTGCGATGTGATAGAATCTACGTGCGCAGTAGTTATTGACTTCGAGGCAGCAAACTGTTGTGGCGCATCAGCTCTCAAATCTGGCATGCCCAGACCCCCTTGAGCCGTTGTTAAGGTGACAAGTCGACGCACCTCGTTAGGGAGAGGCTCTGATTGGAAGAAGTAGGTCGTCAATCACCTCCTGGATTGGATCGACATAATCCTCAAACGATTCTATGGTGCACATGAAGTAGGTGAACTTTGACTTGTACCCTTTTGTGAAGGCAATGTACGCTCTGTGAGGCTGACTCTTTGCAATTTTGGAGACCCGTTCGATTTCCTCTTTCCATATGCGAACTTTCTCCTCACAATCTTCACCTCCAAACGCCCTCTTTGCTTCATCTGCAAGTGCCTCAGACTTAACAATCAGCCAGCTCTTTGACCCGTTCACGAGATATCCAAACTTTTCTCCCTCTTTACTCAATTGATTGTACCAGTTGTACAACTGCGCGATTCTCCCTCCTCCAGCACAGTTCGTCTGCAGGCCACACCTGTTTAACCATCGGGCAGTGCGCCCTCAGATTCTGAATCATTACAGATGTATTGACTGAGTACCATGGCATCGCTAGGGGATCCCCCTGCGTAATGCCTTCTTGTGGAAGTATTTCACCTCCACCGCAGATAAACAGTTTAGATGGGATTCTATAAGTGTTTATTACATAGAGCGCCATTTCTTTGCACGTGATCTCGATATTGTGCAAAGTCGCTGATTTGTTCATTTGGTTAAAGGCGTTACTTGCATCGATCAACAGAATCCCATTTGTTCCTTCTTCTTCAAATACTTGGCTCGTTGCATGTACCGCAGCCTCCGCCCCTGTATTATGACCAGCACAAACTTGTAGGGGACCTGCCGCTTCTTTTATTTCTTCCTTTAAGAAACCGCTGACCGTTTTTCCCCCTGTTCGCCTCAGGACCTCTCCAACACCGATTGGTCTGATTCCAGGGTTCTTGTCGAGCGGGATGAGCCCGTAAGATGTAAAGGCTTCGAGTAAAGATGGATGGTACGATTTCTTAAGCAGATTTCTCGTGAACAAAGCTATCTCTTCTCTCAAGATTTTACCCTCAGTCTTAAAGTTCTTAGAGCAGAGGATTCTCCTATAAAGCTCCGAGTCCATTCCCAATAACCCTTCAGAGCCCTTGGTTTTGCTTGCTACATGAGTTGTAAATCATTTCTTCGTCTATGAGATCATACACGTTTGGTGGAATATAAACAACTGGACCGTGCAACAAACTCTCCTCTGCAATATCAGCCGCCTCTGGGTGCTTGTCCTCGTAGAACGTCTGGTGATAGGTCGAGCAGGCCAGACGAGCTCTGGTTATCTAGGAGTTTCATTGCAGCTGACAATTTTCCTTGCAGAACCAGTTTTGAAAAAACGTTGGGTACATCCTCGACCGTCCTAGCTTTCTTAGAGTTCACAAATTTCCCCTGTATAAACCTCACTTCTTTAAGCAACAAATCAAGGCCCCCTTGTTTCCAGAGAGCTAATCGACGCCCTATTGCTGCGCTGTGTTCCTTGCTTTTAGAAGTAGCGGACGGTTTTTGCAGGATCAAAGTTGGAAGCACCATGAATGCTTTCAAGGCAACTGAGTTTAAATCAGAATCTGCATTGAACTGCTTACTCCAGAAAGTGAATTCTTCAATGAACTCTTCCCTGCACGGCCAGATGGTACATTGAATTCTGTATTTCTCCTGTAGTGGACGATTTCGTCGTAAACACCATTGACAATATTACAGAAGCTCGCGTGGCTAATATTACCCCATGTTTTGTTCCTATTTCGGAAGGAAACACCTCATAATCGGGCAGATTTGGTTTGATTTTGTTTTGAGCTGTGACTATTGTACTAGGCAGTCCCGTGGGAGAAGGTACTCGACCACTCTCGGTTGTTACTGGCTTATGCAATTCCGAGTTAACGGAATTAGCATTTTCAAACTGCTGTTGTGGGTTATTGTTTTGAATGTTTCGATGGTCATCTTGATTATTTTCCTCGGGCGCTTTCTCTTCTATATTATCCGACTCAATTTCTAACCTGTTTCCACTCTCGAATAAAGTGCTAGTATTTCATGTATAGTTCTGCTCTTGTTTCATTTTCTCCAGTCTCGATGCTTGATCCCGTAAATTCTGGCTTTTTAGCCCCAAGTATCCGTAACCCTAATTCTCCCATAAATCGATCCGTCATTACTTCGATATAACCCTTCTTCCTCCCGGTAGCGTTGCGTGGAGGGTCTACAGACGATATCAGATCCTCTCTTTTCTCTTGCACCCCAGAAGATCACTATTCATACGCTCTGTCCATTTTACTTTGGCCTGTTTCCTCAACGTATCTTGCAATGTTCCTGTTTACAACCAGCTCACTATCATCGATGTTGGTTATACGGTTTTATAATAATAATGATAATGATAATAAACAAACATTATTTTGGCGTAATGGAAGGTGACCTACATTTGGAGCGGCAGTTTGTGATAAAGAGACGAAAGAAAGGTTAATAACCATCCCATTAACTTTCCTTTTTTTTTTTCTTTTTTTTAAGATTGACGAGAGTTAAAACTAAACGTAGCAGAACTTTTACACCACTGTTTAGAATTATCGCCCACTTGCTACCTATGTTATGCTATTAAGGAAAAAGGCTGACAGCAGTACATACAACACCTCCCCTGAGGTGTGGCTCATATGTACAACGTCACTACCGGAGGAGGTATAAGGCGACCATGGACAGCCGTTTCGGTCTTCAAATTTGACCCTATTTTAATTCATGGTATAGCGAATGTTTAGTCAATCTTAAAGCGGCAGCCACAAATGTGGTAGCTGAAGTTGGGGACTGGAAAAAACAGTCCTTGCACGGCAATGCGCATGGGGAGGTGAATCCAATGATGGGATCAGGGTGCCACGTAAATTTAATATGTTAAACCGCTGTTAGACGTTGAGACTTTTAGCTGAAACGTACGTGCAACGGCTTTGCCAAACAACTTTCAGCAGCGTTGCACCGTGTTACACAGAAAGTCGAAAGTTGTCCGGGAACGTTGAAACTGGTCTCAAAATGTTGTTTTCGTCCGCCATTTTACTTTGGACGATTGCAATGAATCATGGTCGACTTGTTGTTTTGTTTTCTGATTGCCTCACGCTGTGTAGCATAACAAGACTGAGTGAAACTCTTTTTTTAATCACCACTGCGATCGTTTCCACGGTTGCAGAAATAGAAAGCGGTTCTATTTTTCATGAAACTTGTCTCTCAACAGAATTTTAAAAAAGTTTCACGTTTCCGATCATGCTAAACTGTGTAACGCCCGCTGAAACCTGTTCGGCAGCGCCGTTGCACATACGTCTCCTAAAAGTTTCAAAGTGTAACAGCAGCTTTAGAAGCGACTTAAGGGTTCGCAAGAGTCGACTCACTTAGCAAAATAATGTAAGTCCGATCAGTTTTTACGTTGTTTTTATGACCTGTGTGCTTACTTTAGGCACTTAACCTACTGTACGAAATATTAACAGCGTCTTACTCTTGAAAGCTGGTCCACAAACTTAGAACAAACTACATTAAACCGTTGCCAACCTCTACCTTCGCCTTACAAACGATTACTTGACAGAAAACCTCAACCACACGCTTGTTCTTTCTCAGCTTACAACCTTGCTGCGACCTTCACCGGACAGAAATGCACCAATCACCACTCACCATCCTCACTACCAATCACATTACTCTTCCAACTACCAATCACAATAAAGACCAGAGCATTACTACATTGAATTTCGTTTGAATTTTCAACCGTCACTTGACTCCGAAGATGACTTCCGCTCAGGATATTGACACGCCAGTCAATGCCAACAGTCTTTCTCAGGACTACTTTCACCCGGACGATCAAATTCCATCGAGGTAAAAAATAAACAACAAAAATACTAAACAACGAAAGAAAGTATCTAAAACACCGAAATCTGTAGGGGCATCTGTGGCATGATATCACGAGAGCGTTGTACTATGATGATACTTTGGAGCGGAGCGCGCTCGGATAATTGCACTGCGAAAGAAAATACCCAAGAGCATATGTCACAGATTCCTTTCTGATCACCACGCTCGGTAACAGTGCATTCATTATGGTGTCTATTCGATAGCATGACCATTTTTCTCAGTATCCATGTGGTAAGTAAACTACATGTGAGCATGCGTCAACATTGGCGCATACACGCTTGCAAAATACACAAGGTTGCTAGTTATATATTCCTCACAATGTAGTGAGAGTAATATCTTCTTTGCATTGTTCATACTGTTGCGACTTAAAGAATTTACCTCGCTGAAATTCCAATGCGTACTTGGACATCTTTATTACATAATGTCTCTCATAAACAGTTACTTGCTCTTATTACAAATCCAATATTTATCATTTCTTCTCCCTTCCAAAATCTTAAAATTAACGAAAATTAAAATGAACAATAGAACCAGTTTTTTTTCTTTTGTTTACGGCGGACGAATGAGGACAAAAAATTTTGTAATCAATTAGTGTTTTGTATCTTAGATAAATTAAAGTACTGGTGAGTTTGCGCCCGTTTTTAAGTGATTCTGCTTGTGTGGCAAATAAAATTAAAATAATGACGATAATTAAAAAACACCTTAAGCATGGTTTCCCGACGCAATCATAAGACAGAACAAATAGCATGCCCAAACTCAGAGCGGTTTTGAGCATATTGATAGTTTTGTTAAAACGAAAGTCGCTAATTAGGAGGCCTTTGCCAAGGGCAGGATCGCTACAGCCACGCCCAAACACCACGTGAGTACAAGGAAGGTTACCGTTCGTCCACAAGTGATTCTGATAGAAGGCTCCATACAATAAACAATGGCCAAAGGCGCTCAATTGTTAACCAAGCTACAGAACCTCTTGGGATACACAAGCGTGCCAGATAATTTAACGATCTCGTTCAGTTTAGTATTGAGTGTTTCAACGGCATTTTATTAAAACCAGTCGAGCATCTCTTTTTTGTTTTTGGTAGTCCCAGATGTGCATACCTAGCGGATATTAAATTAAGCTCCGATCGGGTGAATCCAATTTTATGTCTTTCAGTATTTCCAAACTCCCTTATGGCGATTAGAAAACACACTTGCCCCGGCTTTCTGGCATTCTGAGATCGCGTTAGACCACTAGACCACGGTGACGAAGTTCTTACATTCCGATAAGTGCAAACATTTAGTTTGAAATCCTTTCCGCCCGCGTTGATTGACACAATATTAAACCTCACATCTGAGAGTATTGATAAAGTGGACAGATGATTTTTCTTTGAAAATGGCAAGCTTTAAAGGTAAGGAGAGTTTCCTACGTTATTTCTAGATCTTGCTTCGTTCTTGTGTGTTCCACTGTGAACAATATTTTGCAATAATGAATAATACTCCAATCGACCTGTTTCTTGCGAACCAGTTTAAGAAGATAAGACAATAGTCTTCAACGGCCCAAACAAAATGAAAAATGAGATCTTGTTTAAACAAATTAGCTATCGTGGTCGGGGGGACTTCGCAGTGGTCTCCCCATCCAAGTACTAACCCAATTCGAAGGGGTTTAATTTTAGTTGACACTTAGAACTAGCATCAACGATTGCGATCTTTGTGTTAAATTCGCACATATCTTGTCGAATTTTATAACACTTGAAAGAAAAAAAACCAACTAACAAAACCCGGATGAAGGGGTAGTTTCTAAAGAAACTGTGATGCTGCGTCGGTGGGGAAGTAGTATACAAAAATTTGGTTTTATCAACGGAGTTGATAATGTAAATTGGCCACCGTACAGAGATTCTAAAAGCTGACGTTTCGAGCGTTAGCCCTTCGTCAGAGCGAATCGAGGGATTATGGGTTACGTGTAGTTTTTATAGTAGAGTAGGAGCTACGCTATTGGTGGTAACATGGCAACGTGAAAAATAGGAATATATTAGTTAAATGAAAAGCGTTTGTTAATACCGTGAGGATTAAGGGTGCCGATTTGAAAGATGAATTTTTGTTCCAGATTCTTGCGGCTTTCCGTCGTACCTAGATGTAGGGAAAGGCCGCAGATAGCCATGTGTTTTTTGGAGTAGTTAGGCAGATTAAAATGGCGAGCGACTGGCTTAGATGCATCCCTGTCATTCTTCTCAACATCGCGAAGGTGTTCGCGGAATCGGTCACCTAGTCGTCTACCTGTCTCACCGATGTATAATTTATCGCATAACGTACAGGTTATGCAATAAATGACATTTGCGGAGGTACATGTGAAACGATCGGTGATTTAACAGATCGCTTAGGTCCCGATATCTTGCTAGTGTTGATAATGAAAGGACAAGTTTTGCATCGATGCAAAACATCATTGTCAACACTAGCAAGATATCGGGACCTAAGCGATCTGTTAAGATCACCGATCGTTTCACATGTACCTCCGCAAATGTCATTTATTGCATAACCTGTGCGTTATGCGATAAATTATACATCGGTGAGACAGGTAGACGACTAGGTGACCGATTCCGCGAACACCTTCGCGATGTTGAGAAGAATGACAGGGATGCATCTAAGCCAGTCGCTCGCCATTTTAATCTGCCTAACTACTCCAAAAAACACATGGCTATCTGCGGCCTTTCCCTACATCTAGGTACGACGGAAAGCCGCAAGAATCTGGAACAAAAATTCATCTTTCAAATCGGCACCCTTAATCCTCACGGTATTAACGAACGCTTTTCATTTAACTAATATATTCCTATTTTTCACGTTGCCATGTTACCACCAATAGCGTAGCTCCTACTCTACTATAAAAACTACACGTAACCCATAATCCCTCGATTCGCTCTGACGAAGGGCTAACGCTCGAAACGTCAGCTTTTAGAATCTCTGTACGGTGGCCAATTTACATTATCAACTCCGTTGATAAAACCAAATTTTTGTATAACAAAACCCGGAGTCTTGCCTCCATTTTGTCACATATCATGTATCCTTTGTTTCGTGAATTGTTGGTAAGCTGATAAACACGCAAGGTAACTTGAACACAGGCGGCCGCTAAAATTAATGTCACTCATACTTGTACAATTGAAGGTAGCAAAAATCTCCCACAATGTTTTTCGCTGATGGTAACTTGTTATATTCGCGGCACAAAATTATGATGTTTTTATCTCGCAAATTCGTTCCTGGTGGCAAATTGTTCTTTTTTTGCGACTGACACTTAAAAACTTCCTTCTGCTCTTCGTAAAACCTGTATGTCAATATTTATTTACGTTTGCGTCAATATTTTGTTTTGTCTCCCATCAGAGTATACGCTTAAATTTGTGGTGAAAAAGAAGTTGTAACGGAACTTGAAAATGATCAACATATCAGCGCTGAAGCCAATGTTTGTCGATTTTCTTTCATTTTCGTCAATCTTTCTGGGATTAGTATATTACTGAACCAAATGTCTTCTCAGGGGATATTTAGCAAAGACATCTACCATGGCGCTATAATGATTTACGATACCAAAGCAAAGTTGTGTACTATTAGAGCTACATATTACGCAAAGACAACTTGAATCTTCTGAAAAACAAAACGCAGCTCAGTTGATAGTTATGGAAAAAAAAACACCGTCAAGTTACTACACTACCACACGTACGCAATGCGTGCCTATTTTATAATATTTCGCGTATCTCGTCAATTTCCTCCCCCCCCCCCCCCCCCCCCTCAATATCCCTTATCCCCTAATAGGGCTTCATTTTTTTGCATTTGCAAATTTAGTAACATTAATAATAAGAATTTTTACAACAAACAAACTTCAAGTAAAATTCTGCTAATCTCTCGCCATTTTCCGAAGTTTACCCGTAGTTGATGTTCTCTGTAACTGCAAAATTTGTGTTGTTTGCGCATCCCACGGATACGCCCTTATAGGCGTCTTGTTCTTTTCAATTCTTTTGGTTTGTTTATCCAGTAGCTATATCACGTAACGTTATCATATGAAATCTTCTTTAAGTACTTCATCACATGTGTATATATATTCTGTAAATTCGTTAGATCTCCAAATAAACCTGATAAAGGCTGGTATTGGCCAGCCAAAATATCGGTTAAAAAATACATTTTTGCGTTGTTTTATCAGTCGTGCAGTAAATATTAATGTTGCAGTTTATGCAGAAGCATAACTATTTCAATATGAATTTTGCTTTCTGGGGTTAGAAACGGGAGCTCCGCTTTTAGGCTTGGCTAAATCTATATATTAGAAGTCAGTGACTGCAGAAATTTTAGAGTTCTTACGATCGATTGTCATTAATCTTTCGCTGAGAATTCGAAATTCAGAGATTTATATAAAAATAGGCACGCATTGCGTACGTGCTGTAGTGCACAGTGAGACAGTCAGTGCTTTAGTCCATCACTGTGAACTAAGCTGCGTTTTGTTTTTTAGGAGATTCAATTTGTTTTTGCGTAATATGGAGGGTCACGTAGCTCTAAAAGCACACAACATTGTTTTGATATCGTTAATCATCATAGCGCTATGGTAGATGCTTTTCGCTATTGTTCTTTCCACCAAAATGGGTGCCGTGACGTTATGTGCAATCAAAGAATTGAGAAAGATTGAAGAAAATAGAAGGGAATCGAGAAATATTGGCTTCAAGGCAAACATGGAATTTGCTTCAACCTCTTTTTCACAGAAAGTGTGAGCGTGTACTCTGCGCGTCTGACAGCTTTTCACGACAAAAGTTCACTTAAGTTAAACCCTATCCGGTGGGGTAAGTATCTCGAGGGGAAACCTCAAAATATACGACTTGCTGTCAGACTGAAGATTTTATTTTAACGCTCAAAAATGCGAACTAAGAAAGGTACAGATCTTGCTGGTCTGCTTTATGCAAAACAAATATTGATGCAAAAGTAAATAAATATTATAACACAGTTTTTAGGAAGAGCAGAGGGAAGTTTTAGGAGTGTCGATCGATCTATGTTCAATTTTTCTATTATACTTTCGACTGCGCAAATAAATCGCAAAGTCAAAGGTGACATCAATTTCAGCGGTCGCCTATAATCAAGATACCTTGCGTGTTAGGCTTAAAAAGGTAAAAGACCTCAAAACGGGACGAGACATTGCGAAATAAGTCAACGTCTGAACGTGTGACTCAAAGGGCCACTGCTGGCACGACGTCTGGGTGACCCCTCAAATGGTCTATATGACCCCCCCCCCCCCCCCCCTCCACCCCTTGAAAAAAATAACTGGAACGGTGCAGTTCAATATCACCCAACTCAAGTGCTTTCCACAGGCAGCCCATTTTACGCTCATAGAGCGTCTAGTATCCACGTCGTTTGTCAACTGCCTCTAATATGAGTTGAGCGAAAATTCACACAACAGTTGTCAAGTTATCTTCTTGAGAGTTACTAGACCTGAACACATAAAACGATTTAGTGAGTATCCAAGTGTAGAGTGATCAGTAACCTTGTTTTCCCAGCGAAACAAAAGAAAACATTTGCATGATAGAACAATTCCCGGAAGATTCGTTGGGTACACCAACATGGCCGCCGTTGCATTGTTAAGGTACACCAACATGGCCGCCGTGACGTCACATGAAAACACTCTATTCTTTTTGCTGCGACTCATCTTACGGGTTTGTGATGTCCAGACTCCTCTCCACAGTTCAAAGCTTGGCTACTAAGCACTAACTCGTACCGTTTAAATGTGACCACAGGCAACCCAAGTTCAGTGTGAGCATGGCCTACAAATTATAAGGATTTTGTACGGGAATCTCGATAAAAGGCTAAAAGAAGATAATTATATGAAAAAATTCTCAATTAAAAAGCCCAAACCTTATTGCCATTGTGGGTGGCTTCCTTCCTGTGTGGCAGGATCCATCAGCAGGAGCCTTCATTTCCCACTTTGTTTCTATAAAGTAGCGTTTTTCCTCACCTATCTATTTATAAACGTCAATAACAATTGAAAATGGAACGGGAAGTTGTTTTCAAGACTTTGAGTCTTGTTTCCCGCATTCGGCCGCCATCTTGGATAGCCCCTTCATGCAGAGCACTTAGTAAACGCCTTTAATTAGCGCGGCAAATTCAAAAAAGTTATTTCTAAAAATAGAGAGGTCAGGAAAAACGCTACCTCACCTAGGGAAGCCAGTTGGAGGCTCGTACTGATGGGCTCCTTTGTGTAGTTATTTTTCAGATCCAACTCGAGTTGTCGACTTAATGATAAATGATGTCCCTATCAACAAACTTCCAGTCTAATATCTATTAGATACACTAGACAGTTTAAATGATTGTTTTTCATGGGCCCTGAAAAGTCCTTATTTATCAGTGTATGTAATTCACAAGGATTGGTATGAAATTCATTGAATCGTGACCAGGTGGACAAGGATGCTTTTCTATTGTGTTTAAGATTAAGCTCCATTGCTTCCATTCCTAGTGTTTTAACCAGTAACGAGAGCCGTTGTTACAGTAACAGCTTCCTCTTGATCCCTTGTTTTGAGTTGTCGAATTCATAAGATAATCTTATAATTAATAATGTCCAATGTAAAATCACTGAACCTTTGCGCTAAGTGAACTCAATTTAATTTAACCACACATAACCGACTCTCTTGAGCCAACGAGCTGATATTATTTACAATAACGTAGCTATACCATGCAAAAAAGTAACGCCAGCCTGGTTACAAACACAAAAAAGTATGTGCGGTTTAGCAAGATTACACTTGCTTAAAATAGCGGCGATGTCTTAGTTTACCTTATAAGAAGGAAACTATAGACTTAGACAAAGCATAATAATACAATTTTGTATAAACGAAAAAAGGGCATAGCGTTGAAGGCGCCCTCTGATTGGCTACTCAAACTCCGATCCAATATCCTTTGCCATTCAACTCCGAGCAACTCGCGTGGGATTTGCGCCCGAAAACATTGTAATCGTTGCCGAAATAAATGAATTAAAATTATCTTTTTGTGCGATATTATCTCAGTCAATATACTATCTCCACCACTAGCCACCTTCACTTCGGTGAAAATTATCTCATAAAAATTGATATTACAACTAAAGAATTCTAATCATTACTATATTAACCTTCAATTGATTGTGTTCATCTCATCGTGCTTTGAAATGAGAGACAAATTAATTGGACCCTTTTTTGGAATACTGGATAAATGTTATGATTTGTTAATCTTACCTTATCAACGTTGTACCCTCAGCCTGGAAACTAAGTTACTGTAATTATCATGCTTTCGACACTTTTGCAATGCTGTGTTCACGTTACAGTCATGCAAATGAAGTTCACTGTTGTTGCTGATGTTGTTGTTGCTGTTGTTGTTAAGTAACAGGAGATTGGATTTTGGGCTGAGCGACGATGTAGAGCCTGTATCACTTATTTCTCGGTAGTACCTTTGAGGAGAGCAGCGCTATAGTTAAGTTTCCCAGAGTCTCCTAGAGGTTTTTAGGAACAAATTAAGGTCCGTTCAATCAGGAAATAAGGGAATAAACACGAAATGTCTTAGAGAACGAGGGAGTAAATAATTTTGTGGTCCAATAAGCAGGGAACAACTTTGGAATTGAAGGGAATATTAGTTTCTACTGATAAGTCTTAAAGGTATTTGAATTTTTGTCTCTACCGGCTTAGTTACAGCGATCGCTCTATATTTAAAATGCCATAGATTTCGAAAAGGTTCGTCTCAGCCTTGATTTGCGTTAATTGTTAATTTCAGTTTACAGTGTCCCCAATTAGTGCTAAAGCGCTTGAACGACTGGACACTTGAATAAAGTTCCTTTCCTTTCCTTTCCTTTCAGCGAATGTCAGGTTTTAATATTATCTTCGGTTGCATTTGTAAGTGGAATCAAAATTTTCTCAGATGTGACTTTTTCAATGCCGTGATGGGACGGGTGTCTTGCTAAGCCTCCCTCTTCCTCCTCTACCGTTTCCATTTCTTGCCGTCTTGGCGATATGCTGGAGGGAGCAATGGACTCCATAGCTGAAACTCTGTTCCTTTTGCAGCAAATTAGTTCCGACAAATGTTTTCGAAACTGACTGCTCTGTAGGCTGTAGACAATAGGGTTAACACTGGAGTTGAAAACGATCAAAGCAGAGGCGATTGTGTGATGAATTCCAACGAGCGTGATGGTGCCAGTGAAGCCAAGGAAGTAGATCAAAAGCTCAGGAACCCAGCACAACACGTAAATGACCGTCACAAAGACAACCATCTTTGTCACTCGTTTGCGGTGGCGCTTTAGAGCTTTCTGGGTTTCCTCGCGAATGTTTTCCTTTCTGAGCCAAAGGCGATAGACCATTCTGGAGTACAGGAATCCCATGACGCCTAGGGGGATGACACCAGCCACCACAGACCACCCAACGGTATAAAAGTGCCCGTAAACGGGCTTGGACCAAATGTGCCCGCAACTCCGAAACTCCCTTATGTATGTAACAGCCATAAAACCAGGGATTGCCCAGAGGGCGGAAAGCGACCAGCAGATGACAATAAGGATTAGAAGCTTGGTTCTTGTAAGTTTTCCTTTTCGGCTGTGAGGGTACATTACAGCTCCGTAGCGCTCGATTGCTATTGCAATTAGAGAAAAGACAGATGCCAGCGCACCAATCCAACCAATGTTTCCGCCAGTGAACATCTTACAGAGAATAATTCCATTTTTGCCTTCGGGGTGGGAGATAGAAGGTGTAATTACGAAAGGAATGCCAATGAAGACTGCAACAATCATGTCGGCGGTTGCGAGATTGATAAGGAGGAAGTTGATTGGTGATCTCATGGACCTATTCAGCGTAACAGCAAGAATCACCAGCGTATTTCCCACAAGGTTAATAAATATTAGTATCGAGAAGAATATTGCGAAGCCAGTGTGCATTTTCTTTTTCGATGTTTTCCTGAAAAATAGGAAAGATGTTATGAGCTTTTGTTATAAGACTTACAGGCAACAGATCTTGATCGAATTCTGTAAAAACTAGCGAATGAATATTAAGTCCATTTATCATTCAATAAACTTTGAATCTGTCACAGAAAATTCAATATATAGTTATTGCACTATCTGTAGCGGATATTACAAATTATTTTTCAGTGGATATTAGTTTTGTGCCACACCTTAAGCTCTAGTACTCATTGCTTATGTATTGACGAAAAACTTTAAATCAGTCTCAAATTAATGACACAGTTATGAATGATGTAAAATAAAGGAAGGCTTCATGCCCAATCGCTTTGTTTTTGTTTGCAAGGGTCGTGTTTAAAAAGCATACAAAGTACCCGTAATTAAAGTATTTACGATAGCTTCGATAGAGTACTATTCTAAAACGTTTCCGGAACGGAATCAAAGCTCCTAGGATGATTAATTATGTTTCCTATTTTATTTGTCTTCTTGGCCTTTCTTGAGGTGTAAAACATAATAATATGGAATTATGACAAACATTTTACCCATTTGACAGAATGATTTCGCACTCTTTGTGGAAATATGAAACAAAGAGATGGTTAACTCTTGTATAATTTCTGTCAAAACGACAATTAATCTGAACAAAAATCTCTATTGGCTTGCTCGTCGTATTGTATTCGAATATTAAGTCTTTCTTAAAGTCATCAGTTTGGTTATGTCACATTACCGAACGTGTAGTTTATAGTGCATCCGCATGGCTGCTACAAACGGTCAAGTTTTCTACCTACCGAAGTGATTGCCGGGGCATTTAAACAAGCAACTACTACTGAAGTGCATTTTCGTTGCGTACCATCCTTGAGGGAGAAAGTTGCAAACTGCGATAAATTAAACGCCAAAGGCGAGTTACAAATTCAAGATACATTGCTGGTCATGTTGAACCTATTCAGTGGAGTTGAGGCAACTGACATCTCAAAAGATCTGAAAGATATTCTCAATAGATTAGCTGAACACGCCAAATAAAGCTGCCGTAGTTTTTGTTTCAGCTCTTTCAAACAATTTTGAAAAACAAATTTGGGTTCGTTCTTATTTCAGCACTTCTCTAGGAGTACTTGAAAAATAAGAGATTATGTGTTGACACGGATCAGCAAGATTTCATCAAGAACATCGAAGAAGCCAAATACAAACTTAAAAATATGTGCCCTATTTGGCGCTCTAAACTCAAGCTCCTTCTACCTTTTTTTGGCGGACAATTGTTTGATCTACTTATTGTTGTCCATAACAAAAACGATATAATTCTTCTTTTGTTGGAAACCAGTTGGACCATTAAACGCTTCATAGAGGTGAAATACTCTAATCTTAAAATGCTCCCTAAAACCTAACTTTTAAAGTGTTTATTTCGATATGAACTACGAACTCAACCTGTGTGCCACATGAATTCTTAGTGAAAGGTTACCTTGACAGAAGCAGCTGTCGCAACGTAATCCACGTAGAAATCTTCTATGTACTGAAAAATAGCGGTATTCTTTTCCCTGAACTACGGAGTATACGTAATTCTTACAGAGATGTTGCTCTTTTGAAGAAAAAAGGGGATTTCACCAAGCCTTTATCGAGAGTGATGGTTCCACTGGGTGCCTTGGTGTTATGAAGGAGGATGTTTCGATGTCCCGCCTAAAAATCCCTCATTCCAATTCGATTCTGGTCATGTGGCACAGTTTTAAGGCTATCATTCGTTACTCCGTTATAACTTCGGGGAATAACAGTTGGACGTCTCTGAAAAGTGATAAACAAATGTGCCGAAAAATAATTCCAAAGATATACGCGGCGCCGGAGTAAGTAAGTGCGAGAATTTCTTCCTATTTCCCTTGAGTTATTAAAACTGAACGAACGTCACCAGTCGGAACAATGATGGAAAAAGATGATTTATCACCGACAAAGGTCATGTTATTTGCCCTAGAGAGAAAATACTCACGTACAAGCAAACATTTAGGAAGAATCTTGTTTTTTTTTCTGGATTAGGATTCTATAATCCACACTGACAAGTAATTGACAATAGACCGACAGTTTACTTTTAGCTCTTTTCAATTATCGTCGCGGCTTTTCGTGAAAAACATGTTAATTTAACACGGCCATTGCAAATCATGCTCTAAATCTCCCGGAAGCATAAATACATTAATATACATACATATATACATATTCATCTGGAAACAAGGGGCAATTTGGTCCTTATCATTTACTCAATTACCGAATCTCTTAGCGTAGTTTCTCGAAAACAATATGAACTGGTCCGTGTGCGAGATCACCTTTTCTCTTTTTGTTGTTAGGTGTGATATTGTTTTCCCGTACTTTTGCATCACTTTAAACATAGTTAGTAGAGGGGAGTAGTAGTAGAGTAGTAGAGTCAAAACTATGCTTTAAATAGAGCGGTTCCGTAAAATAAGCCGCCCATGTTTCTCACCATAGATGAGAATAGAGTTTTCTCAATCTTAGTTTTAAAAGAGGATAAGAGATGAAAAAGGCGCATTGAATCTCGTTCGATCGTTCGCTCGCTCTTTGATTCCGCAAGACTCCGGCAAATAAAACTTGAATCCGAATAAAAATTTGTTTCTTTCTTTTAATTCACATTACAAAACTGAAATTGCACAAGTGGAGCGTTAAAAAGATTGGTTTGTCCATGCTGTTTCAACGGGCACCCTTTCAGTTGGTCCAACGGGAGTAATTGAAGACAGTTGTAAGACAGTTGTAACTTTTGCATATGCAACCAAGACACTGAATCGCGGCATCTAACTGAGAGTAACAAAGTGATTCCAATCACCCGGCATATTGTAAATATATAACAACTCTTGTTGCTTTTTACTTGAACGTAATACGAGTCAAAAGTTCCCGATCTAACACAGTGAATGACAACGTACACTAACTGCTAGAGCAATTGAGCTTAAAAGGAACGAAAACTTAACGATTTTTTACCCGGCGCTACCTGATCAACAATAGTCAGTGCGCTCTTTTCAAACTGAGCTAAGGCAGCTGTTTAAGATTAAGAGTCGTTTGTATCTTTGATCACCATGCAGTAATTAATTTTGAAGCGTTTCGGATTTTGAAATATGATGGCCTTCATTTCCGAAGTATGTTTATTCCCATTATAAAAAGATAATTCTTCCGACCGCCTGCTACTATTCTCGATGAGCGTGAAATTCAAGAATATTTATTTCGATGGCCGACACATTGGCGACAAACGCTGAGACTGAAATTTTCGTTTTGCCAAAATTCAAACAAAACTTGTTTGATTTTAGCTAACTTTTTGCTTGTCATCTACAGGAATCGAGCAGTTTCTAAAAGGAGAGAGACAAGTTAGGATAAGAAAATGTTAATGCTATTTCGACAAGCAGTAGCTTGCCGTTTGCCGAGTGACGTTCCACGTAAACTGACGCAACGCCAATTTTAAATAATGGTTACTGAAAAATGAAAGGTGAATATGAGTCTATCATAGAATGCGTTTGCAAAGCCAACATAACTGGGTTTTGACACTTGATTGGCGCATGATTGATATATCGTATTCGCTTCAGTTAACCTGCCAAAATGCGCGTGGAATGTCCGTTGTGCTGAAATATCTGTCAATCACTAGCTGTATCTTGCATGTTTTTGCCTGTATATTGACATGCCGAGGCCTGTTAAAAGTCGTGCGTTTCTGTGGTAATCACTGATAAGACCGCAATTTTCATGTTCTATGGTGTTTGAGTTTACTATTCGAAACAAAGCGACGGCTCTCTTTTGTGAAGATTAATACTCGTGAACTTTGCTGTGTTTCTTAATATTTATGCGCCGAACAACTCGAAACTTCAACATCCCCCCCCCCCCCCCCCAAATTAATTGGCAAATTAATTTGCCATCACCACTCCGACAAGAGAAGAAGAAAAATGGATTCCCCTTTACTTTTGAAATGAAACAACATTTACTCCTGGGTTGGTATGCTTTATACAGCCTTGAGTAAAATTAGAATGGATCAAATTCTGAAATGATTCAGGGCCTCCAGACTAGACATCTACTTGTCGACAACTAAATGTCTGGTCTGTGGAGGCCCTCAATCCTTTCTACAAAGTCAAGAAATTCCCCGCTGCATCTAAATATAGTACGACCAGAGGTCTTTCCACTGTAGAATTGTCGCTCTGTTCTAACACTTTAGAAATCATTTTGAAAAAAGCGTTTCATCAACGCGAATTTGAGGCTTCTTCAAGTACGTTTTTGTATCGTCTCGAGATTTCTTTCATATTTTTGCTGCATTTTATTGACTCAATCATGACGAATTAAGGGCTATTGTCCCTAAAAAGCCCCATGGAAATTCCTTGCAAGTAGAGGTTTGACTTCATCTTAGCTGCTGTAGGTACTTGCCGGGGTGTAGCCAGGGACGGGGGGGGGGGGGGGGGGCGGTCCTGAGGTGCCTTGTGGAGCTATACAATTTGCCGAAAGCATTTCTTGGTTTGCCATATCATTTTCAATTGAAGAACAGTAACTATCGGGACTGTTTAGGTTAGGGTGTTTTTAGTGTTCCCTCCCTGAATGTTGAACAAATTTGATAACTTGATTTAGCAGTTGATTCAAGTCCTCCTCCAAAGCTGCTACAAAACTTATTTTAGATCACATTTTTTAGTCAACGAAATGGGGAACTTCGACTTCCCCACGGGGCCTCTGATTACCCAGGGAAAGAACGAAATCGAACTAACTAAAGAATATGGCAACTACAAATATATGGCAATATATGGAATATGGCAACTGAGCGACGCCCAAAAATGTTTATTTTTTTTTTTTCAATCAAAAGTAAAAAGTCTCTTTTAAATTTCAATTTAATTAAACTCGCAAAGGGTATAACTCCTGCAATGCGCAAAACAATTTCCTATGCTGCATTATTACGTTTGAATAGTACAAAATAGTTTATATATTCATAACTATTTTGGACAGTCGGAGTTAATTATTCTCAAAAGAATATTAACATGCAGATCAGAACCAGATCTGAAGAAACAAGGAAAAAAATGTGACAGTGTTATAAATAAATTAACCACAACGGACTACTAGCACTGAGGCGGGAAATAGTTTTGCAAGTTTTTGCAAGTACCAAAATCTTTGGTATTGGAAGAAGCTTCACCAAACTTCGTGACCTTTTCGAAAAAAATATTTTGTAATTACTTATCTAAATACTTGGTTTTATACGATATAATAAGAGATCTATTCATGATTTCCTTTTTTTTAATTGTGATATCTTAATCTTCTACACGCGAATCTTTTATCGTTTGGTTATTAGAACAAGCGCTTTTATTGACTTTCTAGATTTCTTGCCTCCCCAAGTCGTATTTTAAGTCAGAAGCTGGTTAGCCAAGATTATGCAGAACCTTGAAAAGAATCCATCGAAAAGACTTCGTTTGATACCTAATACTGACCCGAAGGGCAATCTCCATATCTTCTGTTTTTGAAGTCCAAGTTTCGTTATTTCAATAAGCCAAAGTTTTATCCCCTCTTTATTTTGCGAATATCATCACTATTTCGTGCGAAGCGCAGTTGGAATGATTTCAAGTTGAATGCACTGGATAAAAATGGCTTAACCTTCAATGCTTTCAATTGAAAGTCAAAGCGAGACTTTTTGAGAGTTTTGAGTTCCAAACAAAAACAAATCAAGCACAAATTCTCCACAAAAAAGAGGTATGAGGTCATTTCTCTTAAGAGAAGAAACCACGACCGTGATTTCAAAGAGGAAATTAGGAATACTGAGAAAGTGCTGTCAGTTCCAAAGATCCGAATACGTAAACACTGAAACTAGGCCAGGATATGTGAGTCCATGTCTATTAGCCATAGTTTAATTCTTGTTAGAGTATCAGTTCCTTTTCGCCACAAGCAAACTTATAAAACAGCGAAAATGGTGATAGGGCCGTTTAGGAAAACTTAAGGGGATAACTTTGCCGCCGCGCCGCCAGTGTTTGAGGAGCAAAATCAAAACTTACTTGTATTCTTAGAATGAAATGTTTTGTCCATGAGTGGCCTTGGCTGAAGTTCAGCCAACAAGAGAAGAAACGGTCATGTCCTACCCAAGAGGAACGCTACTTGCCGTCAACTAACATTAAAACGCAAATCAATTCCTTCTGTTGATGACTTCTGCTTCAGACACCTTGAAGATGGCACTTTTCTACACAATTTTTGTTTTGCTTGTTTGCTTTTTTTAGAGAGATTCAAAACAAATTTTCCATTAGAATCACGTGGAACCATAAGGATGAATTGCGTTATTTGTACCATTGATCAAATATTTATATAAAATACAATAAAACGGGTAGAAATTATTCCGACAAAAATAAGACAATAGTCTAAATATTCATATATTGTAGTTTGAAACTGCTGATAAAAAAAATTCAATTTAAAAAAAGGGTCTTTGAAAATTTTGTTATATTACAGTAACTGTTGTCTGTTAGGTACAAATATCATGAAGATTTAAAAAAAAAAAAACTAGAAAAGTATTTTCATGGTAACCGTAACTTTCTTGCCAGCAGCGTCAATACACTTAGTCTTACTATTATCAGGAACGGTCCGATTTATTCGTCTTTAACCCTCTGTTTGGAGGCCAAATAGTTCTTTTTATATCATTCTCTCCTTTTATCTGGAGCTCAAAGTGTATTCATCACATTAAATAATGGATAAAAGCATAAGACGGATTTTATATACTGGCTTGTCAACTTTGTGCACAGCCCAAGACTCCAAAGTAAATGTGACTTACGTTGAGTGAAAACGACAAATTCCTGTCCTTACTTATTTGAGATATGATCTTAGGTCGTGTTCTATTGAGATCAACCGTTTCAACCGCGACTGGTTTCGGTTGAAGCGGTTGAGGTTTCCCAATATAACAATTTTCCAACCGCTTTCGGTTGAAACGAGGTAACTTCTGGGAAAAGTTATTACCAGACTTCTCAGCGTTGACAAGTTGAGGGAAAACAACTCGTCAGGAGCCCGCGTAAACGACAGCGGTCGCTGCCAATGCTTTTTCAACCGTTTCAACCTAGTTTGATGTCGGTTGAAAAAGTTGATCAACCAAACCAACCAAAAATGTTTTTTTTTTTTTGGAATAGGACACGAAAAAACCCAACCAACTGAAAACGAAACTTGCCTCGCAACGGAAGTTCAAAAAAGTTTCACGAAACCAACCATGTTACACGGTGCAATACCTCCTGAAACTTTTTGCACACAAGTTTCAGCTAAACAGCGGCTTTACGAGCGTTGAGTCTATTGTTCTATATTTTTACGAAATTCAATCTTATATTCATATATTCTGTTATTAAATGTATCATTATAATTTTTAAAGGAAACGATCCAAAGTCCATCTGAATGCTTTTGCTTTCTAGCCATTTTTTTTTAAATATTATTTTTGTCACTGCAGCTAGCCTCATCAACTCACCTTCTTTGATTCCAGTCTTACAACAACGCGCGAGCGTGCAGCTTTGTCAAAGCGGTGTACGAAATGGCGAGAGACGGCACTATTCCTTGATTCTGTTCGTTTTACAAGGGAAATATTTTTTATTCCCCAGATGTAATTTAGTTCTGCTGATAAACAACGTGCTACGTCAATTAACTCACCGAGAAGAACTGATTGACAGATAAAACGTCGATTTTAATAAAAATTAATTACCTAATTAGAAATTCATCATCAAAAAGGTTATTTAATTTCCGTGTAATTTAGCTGGGCTTTGGTCATTGCGTAAGTGAACGTATTTTAAAGAAATCGGGTCCGTCTTCAAACTCAGATTGATTTTTTATCATCTTTTTGTAGGTTTCAAAAAAACGGTTTTCTTTGCGGGTTTTCATCACTCTCGAGAAAAATCAATCAAAATCAAACAAAGAATAATTTACACGCAAAAGCTGTTTTCGGATAATTCAAGAACATGCATGAGTTTTTTCCGGTGAGTCACAACTGAGTCATGTCACGTTTAGTAAAGCACGTAATGCATTAGAACTTAATATGTGAACTGATAACTGCTATCAAACACATTTACAACTTGTACTTAGATTCTTTTTTAGATTGCTCTAGACATCGAGCCGGAGGTAAATAACGTTTGTCTTCATTTTATGTCAGAATACAGAGCATGAATACTCCTAGGTTCAAGTTGAAAACAAGGGGGCTCGCATTGTCAGAAAAGACAAAACGTGACAGAAGGCCAGAAAAATGCAAGAAAGACAAAATTACTATTGTTTGCTTTCAGCCTAGAAATGACGTGTATATATAGTCAAACTGACAGGTTGCTTGTGATTTAGCTTCCTGTCCATAATGTTAACGCATTGTCACTTTTTTGTGTTAAGTGTATTCTCGCTCTTGTATAAACCATGGGTTTGTATTTGATGTCTTGTGTTCTTTTTGAAGATTATTTGAATTAAGAAAACCAATGCTTGTTCAGAGGCAAATCTTATTAATTCCAAGGGGTTGTCAGAGTAAAAGCTCAAAATAAATCCCCGTTAGGGTCGGAAGCGTGGAAGCGTGATCAGCGCTATAGCTAAACTAAAAGCAGAGAAAAACAATTACTACTGAAAAACCGTATCTTTTTGCGGAAGAAAAATCTGCATCAGGAAGTGCAATCTTATTACAGTCGCAGATAATAATAATAATAACAATCATCATCATCATCATCATCATCATCTTCATTATCTTTATTTTTATTTAGGAAAGTAACACCTTCACTCCGCTCAAAACACTATTTTACACATACTGGATGGATGACAGCATTCAGTAACTACAATTTTCGAACGTGCCTTTCCGTCTTTGTATCGTTCGAATGATTCGATGTTACTTTGACGAGTTTCTGTTGTTTAACAGAGGTTAATATCAAGAATTCGCGAACAAGCCGCAACGCAATTTGGAGAGGTGTACCACGACAAAGGTCTAAGCGATCCACACAATGTAAAACACAATGGATCCCCATTTCTTCACCCTAAGACCCTAAGTAGGAGTGAGGTCCTTTGGGAGTTGAAAGAGGGGACAATATAGCATCTCTTGTAAGCGCTAGCTAGCTATTTCATACTTGGTATTGATGCAGCTTCGTTTTCAAGCTTAAGTCCGAGTCATTGTTTTTATTGTGTTGTCTTTATTTGGTTTGAGTTGTAAGCCAGTCTTTTGTACCTTTCAATAGCAGCTGCTAAAGGTCCGGGAAACGGCTTTAACATCCGTTCGATTTTGTTGAACAATGTTGAACGATGTTGACTGCCGGGGTGGGCAAAAGGTTCAACACGTCATAAGCATTTAATGCAACAAAGCTTCACAAGAGGCCTTGTATTCAGTCCAAGGCTGCAGCAGCGGCTGTTGCTATGGAAACGGACATGTATGAGTGATTGAGAGACCGATAAGTGTGCACGCGTATACCCAATATGTTGAAAGACGGAAGCAAACCGTTTCAACTTCATTCAATAACAAAAGAAATGTTGAAGGTTGTGTTAACTCACTCAACATTGATGAAATGGTATATGAAATGAATCATGTATGAACTGCGGATATGAAATCAAGGGAAGCTATGATCTTCGCAGTTATGAACGCAATTTTTACAATTGCGTAGAGAAGCCTGAAAAATTCAGGACTTCAACGGGGTTTGAACCCGTGACCTCGCGATTCCGGTGCGACGCTCTAACCAACTGAGCTATGAAGCCACTGACGTTGGGAGCTGGTCATTTGTGGGTTCTAATGGTCCCGTAAGGAATGAATCAATGATGAAATGGTATATGAAATGAATCATATATGAACTGAGGATATGAAATCAAGTGAAGCTATGATCTTCGCTATGATTCAACTTCGATTCAAAATGTTTCAACACATTTGAAAGCGGGAGGAGGAGGGTGGGGGATGGGGGCAAAGAGTTGCAACCTCGCTGTTCAAAAAAATCGGAAGGATTTTGAAGCAAATGTTTAAGCTCACTTCCGGCTGCCGTCCGCATCTCAAAAACCCCTTTTAGGGAGCTTAATTTTTGCGACGCGGACGGCAATCGGAAGTGAGCTGTTTTCCCTTTTAACTTGTCTTCACATTGCCAAGTATCTTTTCCCCATTAGAGAATGATTAGTATAAAAATATGGGGGACACCGCTATCCTGGTACACGAAATGTTCGTTGGATATGAGATGATAGATAGCCAACTCGGCGCTACGCGCCTCGTTGGCTATAATCATCTCATATCCAACAAGCGCGAGTGGAATAATTGTTTTATTAAAAACGCCCCCAAAATATAGAAAACTGGACTACAATAAAAACAAAAAGGCCCAAAAAATCACGGATATGCTTGCCGTGTTTGTAGATCATGGTATAATGGCTCATAACCCATGATGGCTTAGCCAATCAAAACTCTCGAATTGCATTATCCAATATGCAGTATTTGATCTAGTGTTATAGAACTTCTTTTTTAAGTGTTGTAATGTAGTCATCTAAAAAAACACGTTTTGTCGTAATTTGAATAAATTAGTTTAACTATATATAGATGTAAAAAGTCGTGGGCGTTAATTGGTTATTGAACGGTGCAAGGTTTGTTGACAAGAGGGAAGGCCAATTTTAGAAGAAAGTGGAGGGCAGAAACGCTCAAACAGTCAATGCTGAAAGTCTTTAGCAGACCCCAACCGTACATCAAGACAAAACCCCTTTGTCTACGGTGGAGGAACGAGCGAGGAGAATATTACTGTACCGCTCCTTAGTGAAAAGGAAAACGGAAAAGCTGAGCGTCGGAGTTGACAAAAGAGGAACAGGAAAAGTAAAGTCCGAGAAAGATAAAAGGCGCCGGAGAGCAGAAGCAGAAGTGGATCGAGAAGCAGTTGGTTTAAAGCTGCATTGCTGGCTGAGGTTTGTTGGTTTGTGGGTTAGTCGGTTAGTTGGTTTGTTGGTCAGTTGCTTTTTGGAGTGAAAGCGAAGAACTGAACTGAACTGTTTAATATTGTAAATATTCAAAGTAAAGTATTTAGTTTCTTTTATTTAGTGTTGTCATTTAAATATATATAAAGAATTAAGAAAATCTAAGTAAGATTAGTTAATTTAGAGATCACTGTAGTAACTGTTATACTTGTTATTAACTTACATCTTTTATTAAAAGTCGTACGCGTTTTCTTAAAATTTATGCTGTGTTGCGGGTTTGTGGGAAGGGGTGTGAAGTGTGTTGTCTTACCCTTAGTTTTCTCCTGTTCTCTCCTCGCAATCTTGCGAGACCCAGGGGATCGCGAACCGTCACAGGCTCCCGAAACTCAAAACCCTACTCTGCTTGCTAATGTTCACTAGAAACACTGAAGAGAATCCTGGACCACAAATCAGTATCTGCTTAAGATCACTCGGCTTCCGAAAGCAGGGAAGGCGCTGTCAATTCTTAATATAATATCAACTGCCAAAGTTTAACTTCGAAGAGAGAATCGTTCAGAACCTAACCGACAGCCGGATATCATCATTGAAACCGAACCTTGGCTATCTCCCGAACACAACACGGCTAAATATTTTCCAACAGGTATGTGCCTCACATGGCGGTGGTGCCTGGGGCGGGCGGTGGTGTTTTTATCGCTGCAAAGAACATTGAGAGGGAAACCAGTTGCTCGTGAAATAATAAAGCAGCGTTTCCCTCCCAAAACTCAAACATTCAGAATGGACCTCCTCATAATAAACTAACGACAGACAATGTCTTCCTCCTTCCTTTCTTCATTGATTAAATTATAATGATTTAAAATGCAAGAAAACAGAAAGAGAAAGATGTTTCAATTTTGGAATTTATAGAACATGATCTTTTCTTGTAATCTTCTCTCTTAAAACATGTTCGTCTCAAGCGCACTGATTGCTTACTTTCCAAGAATTTTTTGTGATGATGCCCAGTGCTGTTTACATCGCACCAATTTCCACCAGACTGCAGGTGTTTTCGAATTGGACTTGGCTGGAAATTATGATTACTCGTTGCGCAAAAAGATCTTTTTTGTCACCTTGATTAGCGTGCGTTTGATTAGCTAGTGACGGATATTTACCGAGCCGCGAATATCCGTCATTAGCCACCTCCATGCAGGTGAATAGTTGTAAGACAGAGACTTTTTATCGAAACAATAAAACGCTCCGCTTTCGGCGGCGTGCTTTCATCTGTTTCTCGGTGCGTACACCCCCTGATGTTGAAACACTCGCACTCGTTTTTGGCATTTTACTTAAGATTGAAGTGTTCATTGAACCGATTGGAGAGCTAAGTTGATTGTCGGCTTGGCAGGATTAGCTTGAAGGTCTTCTGTGTGAATGAGACCACAATTGTGTATAACAGCCAGAAGTCAGGCTACCTAGCCAAGTGCTGGAGCCTCACTTAAGTCATTTCTCCCGAAATTGAACTGGATTTCCTCAATAACTTTTCCCTTTACGTGGGCATGTTAAACGTAATCGCAATGTACCCTCGTGCAATAGGCCTCTTTAGCTTGTACATTCTGTTTTCCCATTTCAGACCGCGTGATGTTACTCTAAGGAAACGTTTCTTTCAAATGTCGTCTAATGCACCTGTACATGTAAGCATAACGTATGAAAAAACAAAAGGAACATTCCCTCGAGATCATCACTTGGTCTGAAATGGGAAAACAAAACGTACAGGCTAAAGAGGTCAATTAAGGATTATTTCACATGCATTTTCTTTATTTTTACAAATCGCCCTTGTCGCTTCGCGAGTGGGCAGTTCTGTGAAAACTCTGAAAATACGCGTGAAATTAATTTATCCTTCATTGCCCTCGGGCCCATAGCATTGCACATACAAACTGTTTCTTGATATCCAGGTCGTAATGCAAACCTCGTTTCGGAGCATACTTGTATACAAGAGAAGACTTCTCGGGGAACAGAGAAAAGCCCAGTGAAAAGGGATGTAACAATTGCTGGGAGTTATTGGTTCTGCAGATGTTGGATGGTGTTGGCAAATCGGTGTGCAAAAAGACACAACAAAGGGCTTGTCTTTCATATACCGGATCCGGAATAATTAACACCCATAAAACAAAAGAACAAAGCGAACATAACAATACTTAATCAACAAGGCCTAATCAGAATAACAATGGTTCTTTTGTCTTCCCCCATTTTGGTCCGGTATATGAAAGTCTATTCCAACAATAGGACATTAGGGAGCTTACGAAACGAGGACGACGACGACGGGAATTGAACTGGTATGAGTGAGTTGGAAGCGTTGAGAGAGAATTGAAAATTAATCGTCATGTGCTAACGTCCTCCACAGAACCTTGAATTTGGTCATTTCACGTCGTCATTTAGGAGATGACGGCAAAGAAATGTACCAAAATGTAAAACGCACGTGCAGGGCGTGTAGAGCAATTGTTTTTGCTCACTAAACCCATTGTTTTGTAGCGTCGTCGTTGCCGTCGGCGTCGTCGTTTCGTAAGCTCCCTATTTGCATGATGACGTCATTTGACAGCAAGCACCAGAATCCTTCAGGTTTTGCTTGTCTCGTGCTAATTAGAGGTATCGTTATTTTTACCCCCGGGTGGGGATAAAAAATATAAATAAGAAAAGGAAAACAATCTGAATTCTGGTATTTGTAGTCAAATGACACCATCGTGACACGACGCAAGCGAACGCAAGCATAAGGGCAAACACAAGAAAAAGGAAAAAAAACGATCCTCGTGCTTGTGCTGGCGCTTGCGTCGATAGTGCAAAGTAAAGTAAAGTAAAGTAGACCTTATTTAACGTCGATAACTCGTAACAGTAACTTTTAATCACTGACAAACCTGAGGTCGACGGTGCGCTCATTTTACTCCCCCCACTCCATCAGTGCTCCGTTTTAAGGGTATTTAAAGCTACTAGCTACACGGAAAGGAAAGGAGTCGAAACAAGGATGCGAGATCCGGGAATCGAACTCAGGACCTCTTGCACCAAGGCCGCGCACTAACCGACTGTGCCATCCAAACCAGGTTTTACCCAACAAGCCACGCACTTGGAGGGTTGAGATAAGGATAAGGTATTGACCACTGTCAACCTGAATTTGGTGATTCAGAAGTCTTTCTCATGTTAAGTACATTAATTTAAAAGTTGAACTAATAACCACAACACTTCGCGCTTCAACTTGCTGTAAAACAAAAAACCGAAGTGAACTCGGAAATGATCAACATGCTCGATGCTCTTCTCACTCTATTCCCTATTCTATTCGCAAATTCAAAATGCTGTATTTTCGAAACGAAAGAGGTCACAGAACTGGAAAGTCGAAAAAAGATTTTTTTCTGGGTCATCTTTAACCTCCTACAGATAAAATCCAGAAGACCTTGCGATTATGATTTTAGGATATGATGACGTCACTGTGAAAACCACCTATTGTTTTCTTTCTTTTCTGGGTCCAGAAGGATCGGAGGGTCAGATGGGTGTCCACGTTTTGTACCGTCCCGCAAGGACCCGCGACTGAAGCATAATTGAACTGTTACATTTTCCTTCCCCTCGGCAGCATTTCTACCATTCAAGTTCACGTTTTATTTTCTTTTTAAACGTGATCTGAAGTAAGACAGGCATTATTATTTTTCTGAAGCTAAGTCAATACAAACTGGCACGTAAAGAGGAAAGCTATACATTCAAAGGAACAGGAAATTAATAAACTAATTTGATGCAGTTGAAAATGAAAAAAAACTAAAACTATGTCCAATGTCACAGCTTATGTAAAAGCTACATTAATTGAAGAACAATCATTGCCTGCTTCCTCGCAAGAGCTTTCGGGAACATTGATAAAAGTGCAAACTGTGCTATTTTATTTTCAGTGTGGGGGAATGTTTTCAGTGCTACCTGTTCAACGAGCTAGAAACCGAATGCAATGGAGACAAGTCCTCTGGATATTCTCTCTCCCCATGGCAAAGCATAACCACAAGTTAAAGTCTCTTTCTTTTTGTCAGATATCTGTTCAATCTTGATGACCAGCACCCATCGTCATTATCATCATCCCGAGCATCCTCTACACCCACATATTACACACTCAACAATTTTTCCCTGAAAGGAAAACCAAGTAAAATATGTTTTACTGTTGTTCTGTCTTTTGCATCAATGGATGACAATGCACCAGTGAGTCTGCTAAGCCAGAGATCAAGGGGTCGACTCCTGCTTAGATCAGAACTCGGGGTCTCACATAAATTGTGGAGAACGAACAGAGTTTGCTTAAAAAGGTGATAACTATTTGCAAAGGGTGCAAGCACAACGAAAAAAATAAGTTACTGTATAGCTCGTACCGCAAAGACTTGGATGTTTATAATAAACTCTGTTGTCGGTTAAACATTCGAACATTGTTGGCAGAGAATAAAGGCATCCGTGGACAACTTTTGCTATATTAGCATAACTAAGAATGTCCTCTTAGCCTGAATGTGTTTCTGGAAAGGGCCAAAACCGTTGAGGTTTACATGAATTTAGGCGACACATTTTCCTACATGTTTGTAGGTAACCTTCCAAAGGAGGACATTTCAAGGAAGACAAGTCTGCAATAATTTACTTTGCTTTTCTTGTCTTGAAAACATATCAAAAGCCTGGTTTTTTTGTTAAAAATGGGTTTTTGGACCTTTTCTTGGTCTTTCAGAAAAAAATGTCATGACAAATGCATACAAATACTTGAATGATTTTCAAGACAATCCTAAAATTGTTACTGTGACTATGCAATGAAATGTCACACTTTGAGAAAATAAGTGTATGATAAAACGACACCTAAAGTCCATCCCTGGCGATATTGCTGCTCTCACTCGTGGCTTACAACTTGTGACAGTTTACTGATTCCCCAGTCCCAATTAACAAGATTTTTGTTCCAGTGGTCAATAATATGACATGTAAAATAACACCCAAAGGCAAGCAATAATTATTATAGGCCCTTTGTATGACCGTGTCATGTGACCTTGTCCATTATACATAACGATTGATACAAAATAGATGCCAGAAATGGAAAGAGTGTGATGATATTAGTAAGAATGTCAATTTGGAGGCCACTGACGTTTAAGTGTGTGATTTGAAAGTTTGAAAAATGTACATGTACAAGAATAATATTATTGCATGCTGGATGGCAAAGCTTGCCATCCAGCAACTGTTGTCCATGTATAAATCTCAATTAATTTTTTAAGCATCAAAATCACTGTAAAATCTCTTAACCAAATGTCAGTGGCTTCAAAATTGACATTCTTACTAATTTCATCATGCTCTTTCCATTTCTGGCATACATTTTGTACCAGGACCATTTTTTTGTGATTGACAAGATCACACGATACAGTCATTCAAAAGGCCTATTAAAAGTAGTACAGTGTACAAACTACTTTCTGCACCGAGAATTGTTTCAAATGTTACTGGTAATTTCACTGTACTTACTTCTTCGAGTTTCGATTTAGGTACACGGCAGATACAGTTGGCACCAAAGTTAGTATCCCTACACTGAATACATCTTAAACAACAAAGGTTTTCATATCCTTGCTTCTTCCATTTAGCAATCAAGTTCTTGTCAGCATACCCTTCCTTCAGGCAAAATTCATAGAGCTCTACAATGGAATGAAACAATGTTACTCTTCGTTTCCACAAACAATTTACTGTGGACAATTTTTAAGCAATTGCCTCTTACCCGGTTGACCCCAGCCATTAATCTTTACAAAAGAAGGGTAAGCTGTAATGGTAAATAACGGTAAATAATATATAGACACGTGAAAAATTCAGGTGGCTTCCACAGGATTCAGACGCATGACCTCTGCAGTGCCGGGGTAATGCTCGACCAACTGGGCTATTGAGCCACTCTGTTGGGAGTAGATCAATTTTTTGGGCTCCTGTGTTCCCATGAAAGGACTCCATGAATGAAATAAAATTATGTATTTATTTGAAGTGTCCTTTCATGGTAACACATAAGCCAAACAAATTGACCTGCTCCCAACTGAGTAATCATGGCTTCTGATAGCATGCCGAAAAAAATTAAAGATTACGCGGAAATTTTTGGCCATATTATGCGGAAACATGCGTTGATTATGCGGAAATTACACCGGATTATGCGGAAATTTAAACAAGTTATAAAACTAATAATTAGCCCTGTCCAATGTATTTACATGCTTACAGTAAATCCGTAATCGAAACTGCAACCAATACAATCGCATTTGTGACTGAATTTTTGCCCTTTGTGATTAAAATACATGGAGGAGTCACCAATTTGCGACCAGCTTTCACCCTTGAAGTAAAAGGGTTAGCAGTTGGGATTTTGCCGCAACTTTTGGTAAAATAAATAAAGCGATAAAAAATTATTTTGTTTCTCATCAGGAATTTTGTTTCAATTTGGCGATATAATCGGGCAAGATTGTAATACCTTTGGAGCGCGATCCATTCCCTCGATCATTGACTTATCAGTCATGTCATTTGCTGAAGTAACTGTTTCTCGTCCAATGGAAAGCATTGTAGGAACAAAAACTAGTGTCCAGGCTCATTGGCGAAAAAATGCGCGGAAACTGCTTACGATCTTTCTTACAAACTTCCATCTTGCGAACAAAATGTTGTGTTTTCTTCAATATTCAGGAAAATAAGCATTTCAAAACAGTCAATTTCTTTGGCTTTTATGTTTTTTAGGATGTTAAGGAGGTGCTTTATCACTAATATCAGGTATTTCTTCTGTTTTTTGCGGAAAATGTCGGAATTATGCAGAAGATGCAGATTTCAGTGAATTATGCGGATCCGCATCGCCGCATCCTGTCAGATGCCATGAGTAATGTTCTTGGGGACACAAGCAAAAGAAAATGTTTGTACAAAAAAGAACTTCAAATCCACAGGAATTAGAGTTTGGACAACAGTTTTTGGGGGGAAACGCATCATGGCTGCCATGACCTTATAGGTAATGTACAAGCCACCGAAGATTATCCATCAAAGAAAAAGTCTCACACTGTACAGTGTACATTGTAGGCAGTGCTAACAGAGTAAGGTCTATCGTGCACACAAGCAAAAGTAAATTTGTACAGATATGAGATAACAGTACTATGATTATTATCATTATTTTACAAAACAACAGGGCTTGAAAGTAACGATAAAATCCAGTCGCAATTTTGCGACAAGATACGAAAATTTAGTCGCAGTTTCGCAAATTTTAGTCGCAAAATCGTCGTGGTGCATTGTTGTCAGCAGTTTAGCAAAACAAATATGAGCCCACAACACTTGTATGTAAACAAACCACTGAAAATGTCAAATGATATCGAAGGAACAGAGTTGTGCACGTAACACCACAGCTAAATTACGTCACAATTACGCTATCTTCAAATTGAAAAAATTCAGCGCGAGAAACAAAAGAATTTTGTCATTTCTTTATTTATTTTAGCAAATAACCCTTTTGTTTTGAAAAAGCAAAGATGAAAACGAGTGGCAAATTTGCAACTTCTCCAGATATTTTAGTCGCAAAAGGAAAAAATTCAGTCGTAAATGCGACTGTAATGGTCACAATTTCAAGCCCTGAACAATTACTCAACAAATACAACAAATACAAGTTTCATGTAACACATGTAGTAATCAGACTTTAATACTTTAGGTATGTTATAGTTAAAATTTTTCCTTGGTTAAAAAATTTTCAGACTAGTTTGCTTTTTACTTTCCTTTGTTTCAGATTATGACAATGTCTACAAGACAATGGAAAGTAAGAAATAAACTAGTCTGAAATTTTTAACCAAGGAGAATATTTTAAACTATGCATCAGATTAAAGTAAATCACAGATGCGCATGCCCAGGGGCCCATTTATCAAAAGTCCCGAAAACTTTTCGGGCCCAAAAAGCCCTTTGCGAAACTCCCAACCACTTGTTTTGGGAAGCTGATCTTTAAATATATTTTTAAGGTAACAAAAAGCAAGACAACTGTGAAGTTTGATGACTTAAATCCTCCCCGTTCTTGAGATCCAGAGGGAATTTTCATACACAAAAATGACCCATAAAGTTTCGAGACTTAAGTGAAACAGACCCCAGAACATGAAACTGGTACTTTACAGCAGCCCCAAAACATTGAGGATGGTGCCCACAAATTCAAAGGTATTTTTGCACGGTTTACTGAAAACGCAGGAAAAGCAGATCTTAACAAGTGTTATTGAACTCCAACAAGAAAATTGGGGGTAACCAGACATTTTTCTAAGATAATTAATCAAGAATGCTTGCAAAAAGCATTAAAATACAAACCAATGTATGGCATTCTTTTCCAAATTGAAGCTTAATTATCTCTGGAAAATGCATGGTTATCCCCAATTTTCTTTTTGGATACCAAGAGCACTTGCTAAGTTCTTCTTTCTCTGCATAGTTTGAACCGCACAAAAATATCCCTGTATTAATTAGCACCACCTATAGGAAATTGGAGTATCTCAAGATGCGCATAACGTATGTGCAATAACAATAATAGGCAACATTCTTAAAATGTTGTTATTCTATCTTCCCAAATCCTTGATTTAAAGTATTTTCCTGAATTTTACAACAGAGTCCCTGAAATGCTGGTTTTATACCTGATAATGTTTCTTCTGTCTTAAAAGTTGCATCAATACTACAATCTGCATCACAACTGGCAGAGCAAACTACCCCGAGAGAAAATTTGAAAATAAAATAATGCCATCATTTTTTGACAGCTACGAATAATCGTAGAAAACCAAACTACTACCAGTTTAAAAATTAAGTCATGTGATTAAAATTAACTATGGCTGCAATAGTATTCTCTAAAAATACTTAACTTTACAATGTAGATAAGAATACAGTGGTAAAAGCAACTACTGTACTATACAAACCTCTACTGATGGCCTTTCTTCTGTAAAACAGATCATAAACGTAGCGAGACTTCTGATGATGGATTCTGTAATAAATATGAAACGAATGCAAAAGATTTAAGAAAAATTAGTTTGCTGTATAACATCAGCAGTTAAATCTGAAAGATATACAATTACAAGAAGTAAAAGTACTAATACCTATAAATTGGCCACAAAGACTCCGTCTTTCGTTTTCCCTCGTGTGGTTCGGTTTCAGCTGGAGTACAAGGAGGCAAAGGTAAGTGGCTTTAAAACACGGTAACGTACAGCAGCCAAGGTAAAAATGAGTTACACAGGCTCACCACGTCTTCGATCAAATCGTGAAAGAGCACGACAGTACAGTTCGCTTACCTTCTCTCATTTTTTGATCCAGTTCATCAAGTGTCGGCTCTATCAATTCCCAACCATCAGGAGGTGGTTTCCTACTTCGACGCACCTTGGGCATTTTCTTAGTTCAAAAATACGAGTGAATGTTATTGAACGTCAAAAGAACCCCTAAAGAAGCGAGCTGAGTCGAGCGGAAAAAAGTCGCCGATCCCAGAGCCCACGTGTCTTTTGATCAGCGCCAAGGCACGGGGTAGGTACTTTATGTATGGACCGACTCATTCTCAGACCTTTCAGCGCTTAATCGCAAGAAGTGCGAGATCGACTTGGTTTCTCGGGGCAACCAATTTTCTCCCTCCCTCAATAGGCCATTTCCGAGTTGCTGTTTGTCTCGGTTTCGAAGTGAGTCTTGGTGCTCAACTATTATAAGGAAGATGAGTTTGATTTGCATAAGAATACGCAACTCATTTCCATTTGAATGAAGGGGGTAGTTTCTAAAGAAACTGTGGTGCTGCGTCGGTGGGGAAGTAGTACACAAAAATTTGGTTTTATCAACGGAGTTGATAATATAAATTGGCCACCGTACAGAGATTGTAAAAGCTGACGTTGCGAGCGTTAGCCCTTCGTCAGAGCGAATCGAGGAATTATGGGTTACATGTAGTTTTTATAGTTTTTATTTCATTCAAACGCGACAAAAACGTAGTCAACTTTTTAGTTAGAAGCGCGCTCAAAACTAACGAGCAACTCGGCACTTTCAAATGCGCGCGCTCACGATGCAAAACTTGTCTTTTCATTGTTAACACTAGGAAGATAGTGTTTGGACCTAAGCGATCTGTTAAGATCACCGATCGTTTCAAATGTACCTCTGCAAATGTCATTTATTGCATAACCTGTACGTTATGCAATAAATTTTACATTGGCGAGAAAGGTAGACGACTAGGTGACCGATTCTGCGAACACCTTCGCGATTTTGAGAAGAATGACAAAGGTGCATCTAAGCCAGTCGCTCATCATTTCAATCTCCCAAACCACTCCAAAAAGCACATGGCTATCTGCGGCCTTTCCCTACATCTAGGTACGACGGAAAGCCGCAAGAATCTGGAACAAAAGTTCATCTTCCAAATCGGCACCCTCAATCCTCACGGTATTAACGAACGCTTTTCATTTAACTAATATATTCCTATTTTTCACGTTGCCATGTTACCACCAATAGCGTAGCTCCTACTCTACTATAAAAACTACATGTAACCCATAATTCCTCGATTCGCTCTGACGAAGGGCTAACGCTCGCAACGTCAGCTTTTACAATCTCTGTACGGTGGCCAATTTACATTATCAACTCCGTTGATAAAACCAAATTTTCATTTCCATTTGAATGGTTGTGCATCAGGACTCGCTTTGAAACTAAGGCATGCAGCAACTCGGAAATGGGCTATTGAAGGATTATTCTTAATTGTCAATTTGCTCCCAGTGAAGTATTACATGGGAAATGAACTTTTTTTTTTTTGTTTTTGTTTAAGGCAAACCACAATTTCTGGAGCGTACACTGGGCTGCCTGTGGGACGAAGGGAATGAGTTGGGTGGTATTAAACTGCAGCCTTCCAGGCTATTTTTTTTTTAAGTCAGGGGTCATTAAGACCACTTAAGGGGTCACCCAGAAGTCGTACCAGCAGAGGCCTTTTGGCTCGCACGTTCATACGACGAGACAAATCCTTTTCTGAGGTTAAAATCTGGCTACCGGCCTATTATTCATTTGTCAGAAAGAAGAAATTCCTGTCATCTTTAGAAAAAATAGACACGCATTGCTTACGTGTTGTACTAAAGTAACACAGCACTTTATTCCATATTGTCGACTGAGCTGCGTTTTGTCTTCCAGCAGAGTCAAGTTGTCTTTGCGTAATATGTAGCTCTAATAGTACACGATATTGTTTTGGTATTGTACCTTGTAGTGCCATGGTAGAAGTCTTAGATAAATAGCCCCCTGAGAAGACATGTGGTTACTAGCAAAGTACTGACCCCAGAGAGATTGAAGAAAATAAAAGGGAATCGCGAAACATTGGCTTCTGGGCTGACATGTTGATCATTTTCAAGTTCCCTCACAACTTCTTTTCACCACAAGTTTAAGCGTGCACTCTGAGCATCTGACAGCTTTGTAATACAAAAGTTCACTTAAGGTTTCCCTGTCCGGCGAGGTTAGTATCTGGATGGGCGACCTCAAAAATATACCCCTTCATAAAACAGAAGCATAGGACCGAAAATTATATTTTAACGCTAACAAATGTACGGAAGCCTGTAGGGGACATACGAGATAATCATGGGTGGAGAAAAAAAAAACATGTCAATTCGAGATAACAAACTAGAAAATGCGAGATAACAAACTGGAAAATGCGAGATAGAAAATGCGAAATAACAAACTAGAAAATGCGAGATAGAAATTTAAAGGTTTTCTTTAAATTTAGAACCTCGAAATCGAGGAGTGGGGAATCCCTACAATAGGAATTTTGAAAACGGGGAATGTCGAAATGACAATCATCTCCGGTATTGAGTTTTAATAGCAGCTTACATGTGCAATAAACAGATCATCAGCAGCAAACCTTCCAAATGCGTACTTTTTGACCTAAGACACTAAAATTCACACTTTAACCCACTGTCGCTTTTAAAACTGTGCTATCGTGCAGCCGGTAAGTAAGATAGAGAAATAACTTTGCAGTCGGCTTGCCTCGCCTGTCGACTTTTCCCCGTCATATTTGCTGTGCTGCCTTAGAGCCTGTTTTAGGGTAGTAACAGTGAAAAGCTTAAAGATAAATTTGTCGTCGAAAAAAAACTTGTCTTTAGGTTAAAACAAATTCAATGCAAACTGACATTTTACTGATTTCTGATGTGATCGCAATTATTTATCTTTTGTGGCAGCGTTCTCTGTTTTGCGATGCTGTTTTGCGATGCTGATCACGATCGATAGGCAGGTAGAGAAGCTGCTGAATAGGCAGTCAACGCATAGAAACGCCTCCGCGGAAAAACGAAATGATATTGTTTTTTGTCTGTGGTAAACCCTTATTGTTTTCATGAGCATACCTGTTAAATAGTATTAAGCTCCAAGGACTGAATAATATTGACTTTTTCTTTAATCAGACTACTTTCATGAAGTAGATCTAACAGCGAACGAAAACACTGATCAATATATAGTTCTTTTTGCCGGTTTGCGCACGCCTTGTGGATTTGCATGGTATTATGGCGCGCGCGCTTTTGAGTTGCGTATCTAAATTTGTACCTTGTAATAGTTTCACTACATCTGCTCCCGCCTAAGATAATGCAGATGGAAGTTGAGGTGTGTGCTGCATATTGTGATGTCTTCATATTATTTTGCATGTAATTAGGTAGGGAAATGAAAGTGAAAGATGCAAGAAAGGATGAGCAGCAACAAACAGCATTTATTTTTAATTTCTATCAACGTTTATTTGATACGCTATCAATTGAAAAGCAATTTTCATAATTTTGGAAAATGCCTTGAAAATATGGCAGTAGAACAGGAACAGGAAAATTCAATAACTAGAGGGCAACATTTCGTGGTCATCGTTCGACGTGATCTTTTTGATCCATTTAGTTCTTTCCACGGTACCTTGAAATACCATAAAATAGGAACAAAACAGGCTTATTATTTTCGGATCGCTGATCTTTATTAGATATAAATAACTGTTGTAAAAATTATCTAAGATTGTTTGAAAATGTTGATACTGATACTATGCTTTTGCTTTCTGAGGTTGCAGTTTGTGGCCGAGACTGTCGCCCTTGTTTCTGATTTCATTTGTGTCTGATAAATCGTCGCCCCTGTTTATGATTTGTGCCTGGAAAATAGATTTCTGATCCAGGCAATATGAGTTTCTATGAGATACTGTAATCTTTGATTTTAAAGTAAAAGGAATCGCTGTAAATATTCGAAAATTATTCACCTTCAATCGCTATGCTGAACCTTCGATATCGGTGCTCCCTGTGAGTTTTTGCTTCGCGACTCAAATTACCAAGAACACCTCGTGAACTCGGTGAACAATACCGATACCACCTTGCGCGCCCTGTTAAGCAATACCGATACAATATCTAACAATTTACGCATTAACTTACATATTTTCTCTTTTTACGCGGGGCCTTCTAGGATGCCCCCAGAGGCCAAAACCCTGCGGGAGCAATTAGTGGTGCGATACACATGCAATGGCCATTCACCCTGATGAAGCCGGCCGGTAAACTCGGCCGAAATATAGCTGAAAAAGAAAAGTGTCTTGTTTCTCTTCACATGTAGGAGTTTATGTATAACAGTTTGTGACAGAACGATAATTAGGTAACCATAGACAGGGAATCTTGTAAGAAGAAATGGGGCTTAAGGGATGAGGATACTAATGACTTTTAATGACTGATTAAATTAAAAGGACTAACGCTAATTTTACTTTGATCCATAGTTTTGAACCTTGGGATAATTTATCTTAAATTTGCCTAAGAGTCATACAGATTTGAAATCAGGTCTTCAAGATTGTATCATGGGCTAATCTGACCACACCTCTTACTTTAGCATTGTACGGTCGCCTACGATTTTAGCTTACCTGCATACGAGATATCTTCTAAAAAAGCGAGCTGTTATGCCAATATCAGTTCAAGACTGATTTCAAGTCTTCTAGCAAACTACTCTTTTACGTCTAAACGTTCTTGACATTTATAACCTTAAGCTGGATCTCTTATATGTATAACTATCATAGTAAATTGATGCCGCGGTCATTTGAAAGTAAGTTGACAACAGGAGCTGGAATTCACAGTTAAGGTCCGCAGAGTCCTATATGTCTCTTGTCTGTAAGACCCTCAGGCAATTTACGATATTATCCCATGGTCCAAAACTGTGGCATTCCGTATCTCTAAGGATCTAAGCTTTCCGCAATGTAATAGGAATTAACACCGCCTTAAAAAATACTTGCATGGTATGATCTCAAAATGTTTCCTAAAATAAGACTATAACTCAACCTGTAACGTGTACGGTTGTTAGAGAAGTAAATTATGATCGTTTGCTAGATCGAGGCTTCTTAGAGGATTCCCTGTCTATGTTTATTTAAGTACATGTAGTAGTAATCTCGGACTATTGAAGTGCGTTGGACAGTCGCTTTGAGGATACTAGCATTAGTGTACTTCTCGAGACGGTTTAAATAAGCGCCGAATGCTATGACTCATGTCACAGGATTGAAATACTGTGCCCTTGGATAGACTCTGAATCATAACTGCGGTATCTTTTATTTACGTATAATAGCCCCCTGAGAGAACCTGTCGGGTTACTAGTAATATACTAAACCCAGAGACATCGCAGAAAATAAAAGGAATCGAGTAACACTGGCATCGAGGATGACATGTTGATCATTTTCGAGTTCACTTCTTCATTCACAGAAAGTTAAAGCGCAAATTGCTGGAGTTATTAGCTCTACTTTTCGTGTGAATAAAGTACAGTAATATACACGAGAAAGACTAACAGCTTGATTCAGCGCTCTTTTCCACATTTAGAAAAAAACTTAGAGATGCACATAAACGCTCACTGAAGTTAATACCCGACGGACCGGTTGGTATCTGGAAAGGAGACCATCGAATTATACTTACGCCGTGGTTTTTCGTTGACGCCATATGCATATGTATCGTAATGACTTTTTTTCAATTGGAATACTCACATTTAACGGAATCCTGAGCATTTATCACTTTAGGAGACATACCGTAAACGCTTTAATAAGGCCCCTTTCGTATGAGACCTCCGATAGCCTCAGTCTTGTTTAGACCTCTCTAATAAGCCCCCCTTCACTCCCTTTGAATTTTGTGCAATAAACATGAGCGGCAAAACTTGGTTTTAAAAGCTTTTTTACTCTTCAGCTTTAGAGTGCTAACTTCATATGAGCTACGTTTTGCGCTTTCTGGCCAAGTTCTGATTTCAAGACTATTTCAGGACATTGATAACTGCTGTATACTCTATACTAGATTTATTAAAGCTAGGCGATATAAAC
>NC_090877.1:24068115-24073115 GCF_036669935.1 Montipora foliosa | reverse complement strand
TTTTTAATATGCAAATTAGCCAAGTGATGACGTCATAAACCCTACCAAATTTTGATCAAGTATGATGGAGAAAGATATCTCAGCCAATTTGTATCAGAAATACTTGGTTCTTTGCACTAAGATTCTAGTAAATGTGTTCCACAATATGAGCATACCATTTTTGTTACCATGGCAACATACTGGGTTGCAGACCTCCCTGATATTAAAAGCTTTGCAGACCACCTTTGGCGTTCTGTTTTGATATTTGCAAATGGTGCCTCATCTGCATGATCCTGCCAGCATATAAAGATGTTAGGTCGAGTTTGTGGCCTTGGTTAATGTATTTCTAGCCTGAGATCACCAAAATATTGAAATCAGGTTGGAGGGGACTGGAAAAGAGTGAGTTGCCATGGGAACCAATTTCTTTACAGTCGTAGGTGTGTTGCCTTCAGAACTATCAGCTCACCAAGTTTCAATGGTCTCTGTTGCAAATTGACCGAGATAGCTCTATTTATATTCTTGATGTTCTACTGGGTTGGGTGAATGACGTCATTAGCCTTCTCATTTGCATATTTAACACATTTTTCAAACTTAAATATCTCTGGAACCAATGCAGATATTTCCAAACGGTAAACAGCGTTTTTAATGTTTCATGGTACTCTATGTGATAAACCAAAAAACTCAAGGGATAAAAATTTGATCACAGTAGCACTTTTTAAGGAATCCATGTATATAAAATGGGAGAAGCCCGATCTCAACCAGCAGGTGAAACACATTAACCTGATTCTCTCCCTGTAAGGAACTAAGCGTCACTCATTTAAAAATTTTTGTTTTGTTCTGTTTTGATTTAATACGCAATATTGACAACGCAATATAACGAAGTTTGTAAGATCGCGCGCGCTTTAAATTCAACGGCGATTTCAAAATATGTAACACTGAAGATGACGGATGCACCGTCGAAACATGTCTGGAAAATTAAAGAAAGTTGTTATTTTTATACGACTATCTAGAATTTTAATTAATTTTATTAACGACCGCACGATTTCGCGTGTGAACAGGATGCATCGATATCATTGGCTGACATTTCCGTAACCATGGCGACATGACTATTCTCACATGTGAAAGATAAAAATGATATCTTCACTTTGCGCGAAGAATATCTCAAAGTTTAGGAACAGGGATTGTCCCGATATTTCATCGATATCTACACAAATATATCTATTTTGTTTGCCTTCCTTGATTCCCAATCCACTCAGCTCCGGTTTACAGCTGTTTCGAGAAAGTTGTCCAAAAGAAGTATAAGAGCGTACGCGACAATACCGAAGGGCATTATGGTAAACTGTCAGTTTGAGTCAACGAAAACATGACGGCAATGTTTTCGAAAACGTCACCTACAAATGCATGCTCAGGTTTTGTTACTGATATTGAGATATGAGAGAGTTTCAAATTTCAGTCAAATGATCCAAGCCATGAATTAGTAACAAAGTGTTAGGATTCACAAAGAAAGCACGATTCTGACGACTTTGACCTTACTTAATTTATGTCATGTTTCCCAGAGAAAGTTTGAGAAATGTACCAAAAATCGTGGCGCACGTGCAGGGCCATTGTTTTAAACCCTTTTGTTTTTGGACGTGTTTTGGTAGCGTGATGACGGCAGAGAGCTTCCACATAAGTCTGCACGTACTACCACTTCATTAACGCTATATCCTAAGAACTCGTTCATCCAAATAGCTCGCCATCGTAGATCTTCAATGTACGGTCGTGGCATCTTCGATTCCGGGAGTTCACTACACTGATGTTGAATACTGTCCCATACTACCTTTGGCATTGTCGCGAAAGCTCTTACGCTTTTTTAGGACAACCTTTCTCGAAACAGCTGTATGTATGTGATGAGATGCGACATCTTTTACTGTCTGCTGAGCTGTATACTTTGAATTGTATATTCTAATCATACGCCATTAAAAATTATGCTTCTCTATCAGTCTGTCTTTTTGCCATTTTTCTCACTCCCTTTGTTGTTTAAAAGAAAACTGTGGTTGACGGCGAAGAAATAATGTTAAATTCGGGTGAATTTTTAGTTTTTGAGTTTTGCCAAACAGCAAATAGGTTAACGTTTGCATTTTCCCCAGCTTAATCTCTTCTATCAATGTCGGCCTTACAATTTCTCGAAATTGCATGCAGTATAAAAGAAGCAAAAGTAGTTATTGATGGTCGTGAGAAATGTTATTCTGGGCGCAGCTGTAGTGGCTTAAGTTTAAAATCGTTGTTTTTGTTCAAAACTTCCTCCTGTTATTTCTTATGTCTAATGTGAAGCACTGCTTGCATGCGTCAAGATGAAATGAACGGAAGGGAGAGGAAAGCCACAAAACAAAAGGAGCAGCAGTGAGTACTCGTTGAAATGACTCTGAGAGTTCGCTGGAAGACGCGAAAATTTTTTCAGTAAAAAATGAAAACGGTGAATTTTAATTAAGGCCTTTAGGGAAAGGCAAAGTTAAAAATTATAAAATAACAGAATTTTTACTAAAAGAACATATGAGCGTTTTGTAGAAGGGACTATTATATCTTCCCTAGACTCCATTAAGTAAGGAGACACGTAAGGATTTCGTTCGTTGACATTTTATTTCACATGTAGCTGAAATCTATTTCAACGCAGTTTTAATATGCATTCACTAAATAGCCCTTAGTTAGGATAATAAAGTTTCCCTTTCACGTATAGACCTTTTACCAGGCTCTTTTTCTACGTTATTGCAAAAACTATGCAAACAAATGTATTTTTATTGAAAAGAAGAATTGATTCTCGCACTTCACTGCACAAGTGCCAAAACTGCCCAGCGAGGATAACTGTTACATTTCGTCTATAACCCGCACTTCAGATATATACATTTCTTGACTTTAAAATGTAATTTTTATTTTCTACAGTCAATAGGCTGTTCAGTTTCCACGTTACGTCATCGCCACATGTTGGTGGACGAAAACAAAAGATCTCTCATTAGTTAATTTCTTTTGTTTGTCATCCAGCAATTGTATATCATTACATATTTTTTGTCTGTGTTTCTAGCGATTGGTTGCAAACCATCTATATGCATGTATTGAATTCATTTATCATTTAAACAGAATTCCAATTACGTTCTTTTTGTAAATGATCTCACCTGCTGTTGGCTCAAAACTAAACTAAATAAGGAACAAGCACAGTCTGAAAAATATCAGCAGTTGCTCGTTCCATCATGAACGGCTCTGTGGACGCAGTTTCTGGTGTTTTGCCTCCATCTCTCCCGACTAAGGTTTTAGAAACCACAGTACTATGTTCCACCCTCCTGACAAACTTATTTGGCAACGTATGCGTCTGCCTGGCCGTAGCTTACGTGCGTCCCCTCAAGAGAAGACCAAGTGCTTTAATCCTCACAAGCTTGGCAGTATCGGACCTCGTTTCTTTGTCTTTTACACTTTTCCGTTTGGTATGGTTGTATAACGCAGAGGCAGCGTGTGCTAAATACCATTACTTCTTCCAACTGCAAGTAGCACTGTTTTACATCAGTAGCGTTCACATTTTTCTTCTCAGCTGTGATCGATACGTCGCAATTGTTCATTCTCTGAGATACATAGAAATTGTCACCAAGATAAAGATCAGAGGAGCGTTGCTTGTCGCATGGGGGGCTCCTTCTGTATCTACAATAATCCTCCCTTTGATTTATTCAATAAAAGGACGAGCTGCCTATATTGCAGCTATGGCCGGCTGCACCGAGTTACACAGTGAACCTTCTCAATTTTATAAGGTTCTTACTGGCTTCAACTTTATTTTCTTTGTCACCATTCCGTTTCTCGGAATGACGTTTATCTACAGCCGTATCGCTAAGATTGCTTGGTTTCAAAACAGCCGCGTTTGGCCAGGTGAGAGTCTGAACCCTGAACTGGCTAAACTGACAAGGAAGAGGAAAAAGGAGATGAAATGGGTGAAGACCATAGGTAAGTATGCGAAAAATTTAAAACTGGGACTCATAAACTTAACTCGTTTTTTTCGTTATGAAGTAAAACGCTAAGCAAACCTGATTCTTTCAATGTTGACCATTTTTTTTTGCTTGAAGGAATACTTGTCTTTGGTAAGGGACTGGAGCAGTTGTATAGCTACTTTCGGGACAAGCTATAATAATTCTATTGTATTCAGAGTTTTATCTGAAATAAATCAGGAGCTGAAAGGTTGGCGCCAGGGTGCAGGGATGGTACAGTGGTTAGAGCACTCGTCTCCCGCCAATGCGGCTCGGCGTCATTTGTGGGTTGAGTTTGTTGGTTCTCTACTCTGCACCGAGAGGTTTTCTCCGGGTACTCCGGTTTCCCCTCTCCTCAAAAACCAACATTTGATTTGATTTGAGTTAATTGTTAATTTTAGTTTAAAGTGTCCCCAATTAGTGCTCCAGCGCTAGAACGACTAACTAGACACTTAAATAATGTTCCTTTCTTTATGACGTTGAAGAACCCACACAATATTAGTAAAGAGATGGGAACAGAGTTTCCGGCGTTCTAGTCTAGTCTGTTTTGTAGAAATCAATGTTGCTCATTCATCGTTTTACTTGCGTTAAAGGACCAGAAGTATCCACAAAATGATAAAAGGTTCCGTGTGGGGCCTCCTTCATTAAAAGAAAATCATGGTTAAAACTGGTTTAGGATCGGATCTATAAGCTATTTTGAGCTGCTCTCAATGAAATCTGATTATAAATAAGAAAATAACAATAATAAAATATTACTGATTTCGTCACTTTATTTGTTCCATTGGTATTTCTGTTGATGGTCTCGACTAAAGCCCAGTTGAACACTTCTATAACGTGCCTACTGTAAACTTTAATTCATGCCCCCAGTTCAGTATAACGGGAGGCAGTGGAGAAGCGAAACTTCAGGCATTGCGGCCCCGTGGTTAAGACGCTTGCCTTGAGATCCGGGATTCCCGGGTTTAAGACCCGTTCTGACCACTCACTGAATATGATCCTGGTAGTCCCTGGTTCAACTTCTCGGCCGCACTTGTAAATAGC
>NC_090877.1:24050615-24063115 GCF_036669935.1 Montipora foliosa | reverse complement strand
GTATCCAATCTCTGAAATTCCTATATATTGCCGTTTTTCTCCATACATTTCTGTAATTTTGTGCTTTCGGAATTACAGGAAATGTATGGTAGAAACTTTGTTTAATAAATTTGATTTCTACAATAGCTATTCTATCTAACCTCACCCCACCGCACGTTTAAGCACATACGTTTTCTTTTGTAAAATAAAAGCACCCAAAATTGCCTATCATGAATTGAACTACCATACAAACCTTTAAATTTCCCGCTGTTATCCTGATTACCCATGATGCACTAAAGAGCGAGAAGTTGTCCATTGGTCACTAATTTTTATTACAGAAAACTTACATTTCAAATGTTCCGAAACATGAACTTCATTGCGAAGTAGCGTAACGGAAAGGACAGTTCATATGAAATTTTCATCAGGGCCATTATTTTAGTTTATTTTGCGTCTGATATGGTTTACTTATGGTAACACTTCAAATAAAGTGCACTGATCTTGCAGCAATAACAAATTCACTGCAACAAATTTACGATTGCAGCCCTACTAGAGCAACTCCTCTCACGAGTGTGACGCACTTGTATCGTATTATGTGTGTAACAACAGTTTCAGTGCATTGAAATATGCACACAATATATTGGATGTTGGCACAGCATAAAAATTACCTACACATTTGAACATCAAAACCTGATATTAGTACATAGAAATTTGATCTGTTTGAGAAAATTAAAAATCAGTATGGTCTTAAATAAGATGTTGCAAAGTAATAGCTTGCAGATGGTGTTACTTGGAAGAGTTTGCTAAAAACATTTTTAAGATATGATGCATTAACACAACCACAATATTTAGTTGAAAATGATAATTATTCTCCCTTTCCACTTCTTAATTGGCTCCTCAATTATTCCCTTTGCCCTCAACTTCCCATCATTGTCCTGTTTGGACACACTGCCCTCTTCTCTCACTCAGCCTAATCCACCACAATAATCCCCTGCTCTTCGTTTTTACTGAGATAACACTGGATAACATCCACCGAAACACCCCTTTCCCTTTGCGGCGAAATCACTTAAAGTAAACCGGTTTTTTTTTTTTTCAATTTAAAAATAAACGATTCAGACCAAAGAGAGACTCGAATCCGTACCGCTTGCTTTCCGCTACCGCTGGTAACCGATACACTAACGAGACAAACTGTTATCTGAATGTTCCAAGTTCCAAATTCGCATGTCTTGCGTAAAACACGAGGATAAAACGGTTTTGCATTACTCCTGCACGAGGGGAAATTTTAAGGATAACTTAAAACAAAACAATGCTATAAATCTGCCATCCACACTAAGGTAAAAAAATTAAAACAGGAACGTCCTGTAGGATGGAGATACGTTTCCCTGCTTCGTTCATCCAGACAGCATTATTTACCGCCCACTGAAGATTCCTGTGCAATCATTAAAATGTTCCTCACAAACGGTACATTATACAGAGACCTGCCATCCAGAATGTTGAAAACCCATTGCAAAATAAAACCCATCATTATCACTGTCCACCTGCCAATCAAACGTCACTAGCTTGTCATTCATAGTGATTGACACTCGCAACTTGTCTTCGGAGACTCTACTTGCCTCGAACACTACAACAGAGGCTCGCTTTAGCTGTGGCAATCTTGTTGTCATAGGTGTGCCGTTGACATAAACCACTCCTTTGGAATTCAAGCTCACTGAACCGGGACACTGCAAAACCTGCTTTGCATTACTGAAATCAAACAATGCAGTTGTAAGACCAATACCATCCCCATTGCTGGAATCTCCAGTTTCGTCGATCTTGAAGACTAAAGCAGTGTCCAATCTGTAACTCATTGTCCTTGATCGAAGAACTTTGGAGCAATCAGGAAACACTTTTGTGGCTGTCTTACGCCTGTTGCTAAGCTGATAAACAGCAAGTTTATTTTGATTGAAACAGTCTTCAGCTGACCATTCTAAAGATAAGTGAAGAAAAGATACGATCATTTAACGTCATGCTAATGTTGTGTTCAAAATCCAATCAACATAAGAACTTCTTACTGCTGGGGTGGTGCCATATTGTGCCCAAACGTACCGAACATTTGGGTCAACAAAGTGCTGAATGCATGTTAAAGGAAATGTTGAAACGGGCCTTAAGGTGAATGTAGTTTTTTTAAATCTAGCTAAGTTCCAAACAATAAAATTCACAAATGCATTAGGATTGAAACCAAAAAGGAAAAAGAAATGGCCTCTTTTCACCTCTTTGGCTTTCTAGAGGGAGTTCATATCAGGAAGTACTGTGATTTGAAAGAAATGGAATAGGCCATGGCAACTCAACATTGGCTATTCTTGCACAGATTCAAGCTACAGTTGTAACATTGAAATTTGGACATGTTGGTCTTTTGTAAAGGAGTAAACTTTAACAGTGGTCAACTTGGAAAGATCTCTTCTGGCATACTACTATACCACCAACTTTTAAACCCATCCTACCCAAATGGAGTATGGAAATGAAACCCAACCCACTGCACCATATACTGTAATACATGTCTAAATTATTTTCCTACGTTCTGTCATTTGGAGAATTTGATGTTTCAGAAACTTTTCTGATAGTTTAGTCTTGACAAAACGAGAATGTAGCGAAAATTATTATCCTCATTTTTATGTACAGCATTCCGAGAAGTGACAAAACTTATTTAAATTAGACCTCAAAAAGTTAGTAATTCGGTCCACATCGCTATGAGATGGGAAACTTCCAAAAAACGTTGGTTTCAGCCTCAAACCGCAACTGACTAGTCAATTATCATTCTCAATAACAAAATATGCAAAAAAGTATTATGAAACACAACTTTCATGCCTCAAATTTTATCTGCCCACGGCCTGCTAAGTTCAAAAGAAATGCCAAATACTCGGTTGGCAAACAACTCCTCACCATGCTGATCCAGTGTGGTTATTCCATTGCGTGGTATGCTCCATGATCCCCACTTTGCTTCGCTTCCGTATCTCCCACAAACACGGAAAGTGTAAGATACATGTGGCTCCAGGTCTGTGACCAGGTGAGATGATTCCTCGCCACTATAAACTGTGCTGAATACGGAATCATCATTGCCTTTGTTGTCTGTGCGACAGCACTGAAGCATGTATTCTTGAACCATGCTGTAGTCTGTAATAGACTCACTGTCTGAGTATGTCTGAAAAAAAGGACATACATACATGTTTACATGAACAAGCTAGTAGTTGCTTCAGTGGGTTTGGTAACAAATATTTATGAAGTGTATTTACCGTCTAATATTTTGCGTGTTCTCTTGACCATGGCAAAATGGTGTAATTATAGTGGAATAATAAAATTTAATCATCTTAAATTTTATTTCTTAATAATTATTTATTCACTTTTTTCAAATTATAATTTTTTTTGTGTGGCAAATTTGGTACCCACAACTTATTACCCACTCTCCAAAACTTATTATCCACGAACAACAACTTTTTACCCATGACAAACAACCAGAACCTACTCCTAACTGAAACAATGGCTTTCTTGTGACAATTTAATTGACGTAAATAATAATTGTAGCTTAACAACACATCTTTTCAAATAACATTAAAGTTGATCACCATTACAACCCCAGTTCTATAGAGCTGCAGAACATTTACACAGAGCTGCACAAATTTCATGACAGGATGTGTCGCCTGTTCAATAAGGGACAAACCATACCCATAATAAGCTCGTCATTACCTCATCATACCACTGAACAAGAATAGCCCCAGGTTGTTCTATGAGATCTGCTATTTGCAAGGAACCAGTCATGGACAATTCTCCTAAAGAACTGACAGCATCTATCACTGACTGGGTGTTATTTTCACTGAATTTTACTGTTAGTGTTTGAGATACACAAGGGGTGTCTGGATACCTAAAGGTAAGAACAAAAAGACACCATGCAAAAATAGGCAACTATTTGTTAGAGGTCAATGAAAATTAACTAAATATTCAACAGCCCAGAGGCATTGAAGGGTGTTTCACTTTTCAAATAATTGGTATGTAGTACATTAGACTATTTATAAATGTACTACATACCAATTATTGATGAAATGGTATATGAAATGAATCATATATGAACTGCGGATATGAAATCAAGTGAAGCTATGATCTTTGCAGTTATGAGCGCAATTTTTGCAATTGCGTAGAGAAGCCTAAAAAATTCAGGACTTCATGGGGTTTGAACCTCGCAAGGTCACGGGTTCAAACCCCATGAAGTCTTGAACTTTTCAGGCTTCTCTACGCAATTGCAAAAATTGCGCTCATACCTGCGAAGATCATAGCTTCACTTGATACCAATTATTTGAAAAGTGAATTGGCCGATCATTTCAAAAAGATGACCTTGATAACAAAATGCTGTTCAGTTTCAAGTGCTCTTGAAAAACTTAAATAAAATATCACCAAATCAGAGCGTGAAATGCAATGCAAAGTTGGAGATAATGTTCTGCTTTGTTCAGTGTTCATAACCAGCCATATCTCTGTAGTACTGGGGCTTACGTTTACAAAGGCTATGCTTTGCAACAATTTATTAACCTATTCTGTTTATTATTGATGTAATATGTAATATTAAAATCTTTGGTCCGACTACACTTGACCTGGTTTGACTGAGATCCCATCCCTTTCTTGCGTGAGAGGAAGCCAAATATTGACCCCAACTTGAAAAAGGTTCCATGAAATACTAATGGATTGTTTCATTTTATTCCAGTGAGAATTAATATCATATTCCAAATTCACATCTTTAAAAAGTACAGACTTATCCCAAGAAATCGAAATTGTTTGACATCATCACGCTGTTTGTGTGTTTTGGTTTTTTGTGTTTCAATTCATTTGTTCGTGTTACTATCACCATGCCGACTCATCTTATGGTACATCATCATCATAACATGTAGTTTACCATCAGATATTGTTATCGCAGGTAACTTTAAAAGGATGTCAGGCCTGAATTGAATAAAACGTTCTGTTCACAGTTGTCACTTTAGCCTCATTTTCTCAGCAACCCCCATCAAAAGCTATTGTTTATCTGCTGTGTGCTTTCTTTTGGAATTTGATTCCAGCTTGGTGATTTTCTCTATTTTTTCATCTGATTTGTTCCAGTTTTTATTTCACTGATTTTACTGTAACATTATTTTTTTCCTTGACCCGATCTGTGATCCTGTGTGTGATTTAGCCCATGACCCGGTTTTTGTCGACACCGTGCTTCTGTGGAGTGTGATAAACCCTGTGAATGTAGTCTTGTGAAGAGTTATTGTTTGTGGTTGAGATTTTCATAAATTTGGAGTACTTTAACAGAGGTCAGCTTCAGGGTGATGTTAAAGTGTGTTGTAAGTTACATGTTAATGTATAAATTTCTGCCAAGTGACCCAAGGTACATTGTATAATATTTGGCAGTTAAAACTGCACACTGTGATTCCTGCATTTTGATCTGTCTCATGAGCAAAGCTCTGGTTTGTTCTATTGCTGGTAAAAATGGTCACTTTTTGTTCATTGTTTGCCTATTCTGATGCCTTATCAACAAGTCATTAATTTTGTAAAGTGCTGGAAGCAGCTGGCAACAGTTTAGTGGATTGAGTTTGTTTTTGGTTGAAAAAACACAAACCCAACTTTTCAGTACAAGTTACTGTGAAGTGTAGGCACACGCAGCACATTCAGTGGACACCCAGTCAATTCTGTGGTTAGTTTGTACAGTAATACATTTAAGGGTGTTCAGCAATATCCTTTGTGTTCAAAACCCCCACTCCTATTAAGTGAGGTAACTGATTAAGCTGAATCAATAAAAATGACAAACCTTATAGGTAAAACTTGCAGTTCATTTTTCAAGTTTTTTCCTTCACTGAGAAGAGTTGCATCATCTTCATCAAGGGAAGCATTCCCTGCAAAGCAGATGGTCACTTAAATGTCAGTGGTACATGTACAGTTTTCTGCACAAAGAAACTCACAAATGCCACTCACCTTTTTCAATAAGCTCAGCAGTTTTAGATAGCTCTCTATTTATCTTGCCTTCTATATTGCTCAAAGGGTCCAAATCTTTCCTCTCTATCTCACTGATCGTATTCAAAATTGCCTTTTGACGGCATTCTAACATATGCACCAACTCATTTCGAATGTGCTTAAAATTCTCTTCCACTGCTGTTCGGGCTGAACAGATGCTATTTTTTACTCCCTCCTGAGTGGATTTAACATCTGTTATCCTGGACCTAAGAAGAAAAAGAATCAAGATTTAGCAGTATAACATTACTCAAACAAATTATTTTTCTAGATGAAATAATGATTTGGGTAAAATCAAAATTAATGATCTACCCCAATAAAACCCCAACATATAATCAAAGTGGCTATGAGCCACTGAACTTGGAAAGTGAATTATGTAAAGTGAAGATCTTGAGCTTCATTCCCAGCATTTCTTTCTTCTCTTCCCCTCCGCTGGTTCATATGGGATTGAAATCGAGCACTTCACATTACACTCTATTCAGTTAACTCTGTTTACATAAATGAGACAGTCAAACTTGCTCTTGCACTTTTTTAAGATGGTAAAATTCTTCGTAAGGTCAATGGGCACATAGGAATGTTCCACACGGAAATGCTTTTCAATGGAGGAAGAGGCATTCTTGTGCTCGTCAACGCATTGATGCAAATGACGCCGTGTGTAACCAACATAACCTGCATCACACAGGTCACATTTAAATTGATAAACAAGGGATTGTTGGTTGACAATGGGAGGCTTGACTTCGCGCAATTTCAGATGCTGTTTAATCTTGTGGCTAACAAATATGGGCTAAACTGTCACTTGTCAATGAATTTTCTGGCTCAGATCTTTCAGTTGTAATCTTACAATAATAGCTGAAGACTGGTCCTTAAATGGCAGAACAACGGGAACCCCTTTTAATTCGTTGTTAACAGCTGGTAACTCGAGAACAGGTTGATCAGAAGCTTTGACTGCGATAAAGTGCGAGATGGTGGAATTAATTAACCTGTCTGGATAACTAAGATGAGAAAAAACCATTTTGAGCCAATCACATTCAGTGTTCTTATGCTAATTTGAGAGAACACTTAGGGGGTATTTACATGAGACTGGTATGAGTTAGTATTGATCGGCCTCCATACATTAAATTTTTTTCCTATCCGTTTACATGAGACCGGCATGACAACGAACTCAAACCAGTCTGAATTCGCCGCAGTTGCTGGACCGAGATGAGAAATTCTCGTATCGGTCTCAGTTCCTACCGTTCTCATGTAAATGACAACAAATTTCACACCGGGTCGAGAAGTTTCAAGCCTGTATGCTTTTGGGTCAGCCATATATTTATTAGACAAAACATATCATTTCGACCTGAAACCAGGCACCAATAAAATTAATGTCTGCATTAATTTATTCACTGCGCCTTGAATTAAAAGTTTTACATTCACTTGTTTACGCATTTAAATAATTTGCAACATTTGCACATTTTTTGTAAAGTTTATGAACGCAATTCACCACGAGCAACAATTAATTTCTTTCACATTGTTTCTGAGAATTACAGGTGTCCATGGAAAATGACCATGGTAACCAATTCTAATACCAAATAAATACGAGGCATACCAGTGTACACGCCAGTACGAGGTCATTGCACTTAGCTTATTTAGGTATTATTACGTAAATTGTAAAGGCTTAAAGTTTTTTCTGTATACAAAATGTACTATGTACATTCTCCAAATAAAATTAAGAGTTTTGGAAAGATCTTGGATGTCACTTCTGGAATGAAGTTAAAGTGGTACTATGATCAAATTTTTACCCCTTGATTTTTTGAGTGTATCACATAGAATTCCATGAAAGAAAAAAAACGCCATTTACCGTTTGCAAATATCTTCATAAGTTCCGGAGATATTTAAGATTGAAAAATGGGTAAAATATGCAAATGAGATGACTGATGATGTCGTACACTCAACCCAATATTATATTGAGTATATAAATAGAGCTACTTTGGCCAATTTGCAGCGCAGACCATTGAAACTTGGTAGTCTAATAGTTCTACTGGAAACACACCTATGGGTATAAAAATTCTGTTCCCATGGCAACTCACTCTTTTCCAGTCTCCACCCACTTGATTTCAATATGTTGGTGATTCTCAACTTGAAAAATGTTAAAAAAGGCCACAAACTCGAGCTAACACATTTATATGCTTGCTGGATCATGCATATAAAGTGCTGTTAGCAAATATCAAAATGGAACGCCAAAGGTGGCCAGAAAAGCTTTTAATATGGGGGAGGTCTGGAACCCAGTATGATGCCATGGTAACAGAACTGTTAAGCTCATATTGTGGAGAACATTTAGTAGAATCTTACTGCAAAAAATCAAAAATTTCTGATACAAATTGGTTGAAATATCTCTTTTCATCACATTTGAACAAAATTTGGTTGAGTGTATGATGTCATCACTTGGCTAATTTGCATATTTTAAAAACTCTAATATCTCTGGAACGAAAAGAGATATTTGAAAAACGTAAACAGCATTTTTCTTCTCAAGCAGACTACTTGTTTATGTTTCAAAATGGCTTAGATAGGAAAGATGCGATTTTCGTCATAGTACCACTTAAATGAAAGATGTAGATTTCAGTTTGTATTTCCTAAAGGGTTTCAATGGCTACAGTACATGCGTTAAAGCGTGAAGTACATATGTATAATAATAATAATAATAATAATAATAATAATAATAATAATAATAATAATAATAATAATAATAATATTAAAAATTGAAGCGCAGCCAGGATTAGGCATATTAAAATACAATAAAAAAAACGTTCTCTGGCTAAAAATTTTTTGAAAAAGAATATAAGCTTTCGGCTGTCGATCTACAGCCTTCCACGGATAAAACGTTGAATGTAAATTAGTGAAATATATACGGAAAAGGCGAGATGATAAAAAGAACAGAGTAAAGGTATGAAAAATGGTGGCTATTGTTTAAAAAGAATTTTATACTGATTAGGAATCGGCTTAAAGTTATTGTCAGCATGCTTGGTAGAAGAGGTGTGCCAGGCCTCTAGAGTTTTCCTAACACGAAAAGAGCCTTTGTCGATAACTCGAAAATGACTGAAATCAATGCGATGACCGAAAGACCACGCATGTTTCGCAATGTTTGACCCATTGGCACATGTTTTTACATTCCTAACGTGTTCTTTCTTGCGGGTTTCAAAGCAACGGCCAGTTTCACCTATATAACACCAAACATGGGTCAAACATTGCGAAACATGCGTGGTCTTTCGGTCATCGCATTGATTTCAGTCATTCTCAAGTTATCGACAAAGGCTCTTTTCATGTTAGGAAAACTCTAGAGGCCTGGCACACCTCTTCTACCAAGCATGCTGACAATAACTTTAAGCCGATTCCTAATCAGTATAAAATTCTTTTTAAACAATAGCCACCATTTTTCATACCTTTACTCTGTTCTTTTTATCATTTTTATCTCGCCTTTTCCGTATATATTTCACTAATTTACATTGAACGTTTTATCCGTGGAAGGCTGTAGATTGACAGCCGAAAGCTTATATTCTTTTTCAAAAAATTTTTAGCCAGAGAACGTTTTTTTTATTGTATTTTAATAATAATAATAATAATAATAATAGTAATAATAATAATAACAATAATTTATATAGCATTTTACAAGCTCTTTCTTTCAAGCAATTGAGTATTGCACGTTCATTTTCAACTTAAAAAGGCAAATTTTGTTTGATTCTGCTTCTGAACACTTGGTAAAGTCTCCCTGAAATAGTGGAGAGAGAATCCTGAGAACATACAGGGTTAGGGTTAGGGTTAGCCATTGTTCAAGCAAAAATTGTGTACTGTAAGATGATTTCTTGCCATCCATGACTGCCCTCCAAGCCAATAATTATAAGTGCAAGTGCTATGCACTAGTCAGCAGATTACAGTAAAAAAGGTCAAGCATTTCTGATTTCTCTCATACGTGGATTAATACATTCATTAAAATTGCAAATTAATTTATTTCAGTAATCCGTTTAATAATCTGTTATAATCTGCCAACAATGGTCATTTCACTCTAGCAACATTACCTAATTTTACCAGTATCCTCAAACTTGAGACACTATGTTTGTTAATTCCAAAGATTGGACAGAGAAATGAATATAAATGCTTGTTGATGACCTTGGCAGATTATACATATTATACCTGTTAAATTGTCACGCCGGTTTGGCACCAGAAGCAAGCAATAATCCAATCAAAATTCAAGTTTTGAACTGAGGCTTAATTTGAATTTTGCATCATTCATCCGAAGACCAGATTATTGAAATGATTACTGAAATCAAATTTGCAATTATTATAATGAAATTATTAATCCACTTGCGAGAGGAACACTTGACCTGTTTTGACTGCGACATAAAAATGTTTACAGGATCTGACGAATGGAGTGACAGCCAGCTCCCCTCCAATAACTTGGAAATGGCTTTGCCGTCTTCACCAATAATAAAGCTTGGTTCTCGATTGGCTAACAAAAAATCAACCTTCAAATAAAATTATATGACAGAACATTGAACGCTGTTTATAGCCTATAGGCAATGGGTAACAATAAAACTCTGCCCTGATTACTAGTGAAACTATCCGCTTCAACAGGCCAAGTTTGAAATACCCACTGGTATGTTTACTTGAACAAGAAAGTGTTTTGCTATAATGGCAATTGTGCAAGAACATGGCTGACACATTATTACTGCCCAGAAGTGGTAAGTATGCAATGTTTTAATTTGTAATGTTCCATAAACACACCCACTCAAGGCTGCTGCCTAAGAAAATTTTAAAGGGGCCCTCAGAGCTAAATGCTGAGAACTTAGGAGCCCAACATATGAAGTGAAAGGTGTTGCTGTGAAAAATTAAGGAGCCCAGAGCTATTCTTTGGGAGCCCCAGGCTACCGGGCTCCTGTTAGGCATCAGCCTTGCCCACTGTACACAGGAACTAACAGACATGATCAATACAACAAAATCTACATGTACCTGAGATATGATGCATATTCATCGAGCTTCTTCAGCGATTCTTTAATGGCTAGTCTGGTGTTCATAACATCTTCATCCTCCATTTTAACTAGTAATCATCAGGAGTAGTTCTGTCATGCTAAGGGTGAAAATTTAATGTTTATGTTATTGAGTGAATTGGTGTAACTACCTTTCAAAGTAAATAAAATGGTTGCACGTGCTGTAAGAGATGAAATGCAATGGTTAAAAAGGGGGGTTCGACTAAGTTTCAATAAACAATGTTCAGTTGTACACTTTACTTACACAAGGTTCAACAATTTTCAAAGGAACTATGTATTAATTTCACTTCTATCTCTCAGTGACCTGACTTTGCAACCTCGTCCCCAGGGTCCTCTCTCTTCCTTGAGAGAGAGGACCCTGGGAATGAGGTTGCTGACTTTGTTATACAGTGTATGGTGATCAGATATTGTTAACAGCATCGTAGGTGAACTATTTTATGATGTGAAAGCCCAACATAGCAGAATTATTGTATTGAACTTGAATATTACAGATAAATGTAACAGTCATTCATTCTTTCCTTGGCTAAGATGCAACAGCTGCATGTACATGTAATTCTTGGGATTTTTAAAACGTACAGACCAATGAATAACTTGCTTGCAGGTAATTCACTAAACTATAATGAAGTAATCATTGGGGGAGCAGGGCTGGTGCAGTGGTGAGAGCACTCGCCCTCCACCGATGTGGCCCAGGATCGATTCCTGAATTCTACGCCATAAGTGGGTTGAGTTTGTTGGTTCTCTACTCTGCTCTGAGAGGTTTTTCCCCTGTTACTCAGACTGGTTTTCCTCTCTCCTCAAAACCAACATTATTTTGATTTGATTTGTTCTGATTTCATTTGTTTTGTAGTCTCCCCAATCAGTAGAGCACTTGTGCTCAAACATTTTGTTCCCTTCAATCTGGGGGAAAGACTCAGAAGGAAGCACACAAGAAGAGAAACAGTTCAGTGCAAAAATTACAAGCTGAAACACAGACCATAGGAGGAATTTTAACCCGCGTGTTTCAAGTTCATTTTAAAGTCCCTTTTCATGCTTAACCAAGTGTGACGCATCTGGGAATTAACGTGACAGTGAAAACGTATTTGTACAATAGATAGCTTTTTCGCTTTAAATGGAAACCAGATTGAATCAGCAAAAAAAATACACAAGATCTAGAACTGTTACAATGTATTAATGAGGGATAAACAGATGAGGGTCGAAGGAAACCACATATGGTTGCACTATGGAAAGGTAGCGATGTTCTGCTATTTTTGTCGGAAATCTAAAAAAACAATTCATAGTCATTGATTCTTGGTTTAATTAAATTAAATATGAACAGGAAAAAAGTCTTGACACCATCCACTTAACTTTTTATTTATCTATTTATTTATTATTTATTTAATCACTTTCACCACAACGGAGAAACAGGCTGTTGTGGGGGTCGCACAACAGGGGGAGGCTCCAAATTAAGTGTGCCCTTTTTACCCTCCCAGCCATGATATAGCACAGAAGACAGACCAC
>NC_090877.1:24035615-24045615 GCF_036669935.1 Montipora foliosa | reverse complement strand
CTAATTGAATAAATATAAACTTATTATAAATACCAGGTCTCAATAGTTCAAAAGGTAGGTAAAGCTATCCACTGGATAAATCACTATCCAGTAGATAAACACTACCAAAACCAATATTGAGTTATCCAGTCGATGGTGATTTATCCACCTTTTGGCAACTGGGGCCAGATGACTTTCTTTTTTATAGGTCCTAGCTGAGAAGGAATGGCCGGTTTCCATGTTTGGAAAGAGTGCAGAAGATATATTCCACAGGTTATATCCTGATGAACCAAAACTTGAAATTTCCAGTATACAAAATGAGTTCCACTTTGATATACCACTAAATTACAAAGTTGAAGAAGTCATGGTTGATTCAGGACTCGTATTTGTTGAAGAGAGAAAATCAAGTTATTTATACATTATGAGGTAAGAATAGAAATAATTTTATTAATGATGATGCCATCATCATTCAGATGGTAATGATAGGAATTAACATGTGGGAGGCGCGGTGGACTCATGGTTAGTGTGCTCGACTCCGGATCGAGTTGTTCGGGTTCGGGGCCTGGCCGGGGACATTGTGTTGTGTTCTTGGGCAAGACACTTTACTCTCACGGTGCTTCTCTCCACCCAGGTGTATAAATGGGTACCGGCGTATTGCTGGGGGTAACCCTGCGATGGACTAGCATCCCATCCAGGGGGGAGCAGAAATACTCCTAGTCGCTTCATGCTACGGAAACCGGAGATAAGCGCGGGCCTTAATGGGCCTTCAGGCTTGTAACAGAGACTTAACCTTTACCTTTATTTTCTTTTTGCATATTCAAATGCACTTTTGAATCAATAGTGATCAATTTAAGAGTGAGATCAGACATCATACAGATGCACTGTACAGGCGATGCTGGTAGCCGCTATCAGTCCATTAGCGATCTCAGGCAGTATGGCGGTTTTTGTACCATGTAATTGTCAGCTGCAATTGAGTTTGTGTTCTTTACTCTGCTTGCAGCCAACTGATTTCAGAAGAACCCACTTCAAAGACAAATACAAGTGATCAAGAATTATTAAATAGTCCTGATTCACGACAGTATCCAGCCACAAAGAAAACTAAAGCTGTAAGGAAGAAATCAAGATCAGTGAAGATTCAGACCCGTAAATGTAATCATGGTAAGGGAATTGGAGAAGGCAACTCGAGTAACACAGTCACATCAACAACCAGCCCAAGTCAAGCTGACCAAGGTACAATAATATTATTGATGCTCTATTAGCCAAAAGATGAGTAACCTTTCACTTAGTATGTATGCTTATGGGTAGGTAGGTAGGTGGGTATGATTGGTCATCTTTAATTAGGGGGTAAAAATACATGAGACTGGGATTAACTCAGAGTTCGTATCGACCTCCATACATTTCTTTTAGTGTGTTTACATGAGACCGGCCTGACCATGAACTCAGACCGATCTAACTTCGTCTTGGTTGCTTGACTGAGACAAGAATTTCTCGTACTGGTCTGAGTTCGTACATGTACCACTGCCACGTAAATGACAACAAATCTCAGACTGAGTTCAGAAATTTGAAGCCTGTATGCTTTTGGGTCAGTCATATATTTACTAGAAATGTAAAACTTATCATTTCATTCCGAAACCAGGCACCAAGCATCTTGTCCTGGTTTCATGTAAACGGCTGCAAAAATTTCATATTGGTAAAAGTTCATCCTGAGTTCATCCCATTCTCGTGTAAGTACCGTAGAATTCCGAAAGTAATGGCCCCCTGAAAGTAACGTTAATTTTTTATGCCTCTATTAACCCTTTCACTCCCAAGAGTGCCACTTATAGATTTTTACTCGTCAATGGGGAACCCCACGGGGGTGAAAGGGTTAACAACAGCTAGATTCACTCAAAAACTATGTCCCCATTAAATCCCAAAAGTAACCCCCACCCCCCCTCTTTCCAGAAAGTAACGATTCCCTTGAAAGTAGTGGCCCCTTCAATAATGTCACTTAAAACAATAAAATCTATTGTCTTTAATGAAACACCATACTTGAGGATCGATTGATTAACAAAACTACAGCGAAATATCAAATGATATTGCCTTCTGGAATACAGCAACGGCAACATGGGAAAAACTCTGATACAGCCCGGCGGTACCGTAAGGTATACGGTAAATATTGTCTCAGTTTCCCTGAACTAAAAACAAATAACTATTGAAAAGCATAATGCGTAGTGTGTTTTAAATGCGGATGGATCATGGAACAACCTGAGTGGACTTAACGCCAAGGCCAGAAACCTTAAGTTTGTGATCCTTTGTTAACTTTACTGAATCCTACTGAAATATTTTAACACTACCTCACATATTACGATATACAGTCAATTATGACGAACGTATTTACTGCTGAAGTAAGTCATTCGTGCCTGCAAGTACCTGTATGAAAATCGATTTAAAAAGATGTGTCGAAACTTGTCTACATCGCACATTGTCAGGCTAGAAACTTATTAAATTGTTACAGCTTGTTTTTGTTTGCTTGCATAACTAGCATTTCACCTGAACAACTAAATATAGTGAACTTTTGATCTCAAGTTACTTGTCCTTTTTGCATGAGCCAGCTACCGAATTACAATTGAAAGTAACATTTTTTAACTATCCAAAAGTAGTGGCCCCTTAACCCTTGGACGTCCAAAACGGCTGAAACTGGCCAGACTTAGTATTTTACTCTGTCTAACGCCAGACGATTTTACTCGTCAATGGGGAACCCCCGGGAGTCAATGGGTTAAGCCTGTAAAACCCAAAAGTAATGGGGGGGCCATTACTTTCGGAATCCTATGGTACCAGAGGGCTGGCCTTGTTGGTCTCAAAGTGTGTTTTTTTTCCATGTTATTTTATTACCATTGAGACGTTTACCCCACTTGAAAGTGAAACTTATAGATTTTACTATTATAATGGCTAATGCCAGACGATTTTACTTGCCAGTTGGGTGTGCCAATGTAGGTGCAAATGGGTTTAATAAACAAACATCTTTCTAGCCTAGGGCCATTCTGTGAGTTACGACCCCTGGTATTTTCCAGCCAATTACAAGTGAATTCAACTTGGAAAAATGTGGGACATAATGTATAGCTTTTGCTATGGGTAATCATTACATGGATTCCTTACTTTGGACAATTAATCACCTTCAGGAAATGCCAGCCATCATTATGATAATACATTAACTATGAGTGCAAGTAATAATCTACAGTGTATAGATACCACAGTGGTACTATTTCTACTTTCAAGGTATGGTAGCATTGAAACAATCACTATCCCTCTTGAACAAAATGACCTCTGATGCAATATTTCTTTGCCTCTCTCTAGCTACTAGTCTGATGCCTCAGGTCATACAAAGAATTTCAGAAGATTCAGAAGTTGATATTGAGGTAAGAAGGAGGAGTTCTTCTTTCTTCCTTTTATTTTTATTAATAATGTTATTGAAGAGCTTTATCGAAGACAACAACGAGTATCTTGCCATTATTGCATGTTGTTTATCACGTACAATCATGTCAAAATTAGAGGAATGTACAGATTCACCCTTTACTCAGGTTCTAAACGAAACTTAGAATTTGGGGATGCACTGGGCTGGAGCAGTGGTGAGGGAACTCGCTTCGAATTTCAGCTAATGTGGCCCAGGTTAGATTTCCAGACTCTGACTCTGTGTCATAAAAATGTGCGGAGCTTTTTCTCTGGGCACTGCGGTTTTCCCGTCTTCTCAGAAACCATTTGCTTGATTTCATTTGAGCTAGACTGATATGATAAAATATAAAATTAATGTACAATGTCCCCAGTTTGTGCCCCAGCACTAGAAGACTTGGCATAATTTTGGTCATTTCACATGTTTTGCAGAGAGGGATTTAAACAAATTAAGTTTTTACATATGATCTTTTTTTTTTTCTTTCTGCCCTAGGATGCCGCCCATTGATGGGTAAAATCGTCCAGCGTTAGCTTAAGTCTCACTTTTAGGGGTCAATGGGTTAAAACTGCATCAACATTTTGGCATAGCATTATTGCTATTGCCAATTGGAGGTTTTCTTAAGATTTTTATCAACAGGGTAATTTGGAAAAACATGCTTGTAGTATGGAAGTGAAAGATCAAAGGGCCCTCCTTGAGGGATCAAGGGATGTGCCCCCTATTCTAAAACTTTTCAAATAATTTTGATACTCTCAGTCAGAAAGTTAATTTTCATCATTTTGAGATCACGTTTATGTGAAATGTATGGTTGCTCTGCTGTGTGAAACAAAAATCAATCTAAAATCAACCCCTTTCTAAGAATCTTAAGACAAAACGTTTTATGTTTGAGTTATGTCTCAGTACAGTACATCATTGGGAGGCGCAGTGGCCTCATGGCCTCACCGGATCAAGTGGTCCGGATTCGGGTCCTGACCGGGGACATTGTGTTGTGTTCTTGGGCAAGACACTTTACTCTCACGGTGCCTCTCTCCACCCAGGTGTATAAATGGGTACCGGCGAATTTAATGCTGGGGGTAACCCTGCGATGGACTAGCATCCCATCCAGGGGGGAGTAGAAATACTCCTAGTCGCTTCATGCTACAGAAACCGGAGATTAGCGGCGGCCTGATGGGCCTTCTAGGCTCGTAGCAGACTTTTTTTTTTTTACATTTGATACATCAGCCCTATGAGCAGGTTAGTTATCATTAGCACATAATAATCCTCCATCTGGCTCTCTCTTAAAGTCGTGCATTAATGGCATCATTAGGCTGATTTAGCAACAGAACGGGAACGTCAGCGGCGATGTCGCGTGCAGCAAAACTACCAATGAGAATTTAGAATAGAGAAGAAAAGAGTGGAGGCTATTCTATTCTCATTGGTGTTTTTACTGTGCGCGCCGTCGCCACTTACGTTCTCGTTCTGTTGCTAAATCAGCCTATTGTCGCTGTTAGAGCACCTGCGCTAAATGCTTGGTTACTTTGTTGTGTTGCTTTGTTTCATTTTATACAACACTACTACTCAAATTAAAATGCAAGCTGTAAGGGTGTTTGACAAGTAACCTTACTGGATCTTATTATTAGTTTAATTTATACTGTAAACAGAAAAGCAGATTTTTCAATAGGTCATCCCTGAAATAAATAAAATTTTTTATAACTTGAATCTGCAAAATTGGTAAACCAGAGATACTTTAAGTTTGCCGGAAAAAAGACAGCAGCCATGCCTTCTTTTGCACACATACAATTCAAATTAATGCAATTGACATTCACACATTGAACACAAGCACATGTGAAATGTGAGGGTAAGAAATTACAGAATTTTTATTTCATGCATCGGTGCATTGTCACGTGCATTCTGTTTCTTCACAAAATAATATTTCTTTTTTTGTACGCAAGTTTGCATTTGCACAATGTCATGTAGTGGTTTCAGTAAGTACCAACAGCCAGAAAAAAGCATTGGCTTCTTCACTCAGAAGTTGGCTACTTTTTTCCCTAAATTGAAAAAATTAAAGGCAGATTCTTTTAAACCCATGTTGGACAATGACACTCTGAGTTTGTCTACACATGGTCATCAATTTTGCTGTTGAAATATAGCATAATTTGCGAGCATTCTTTTAAAAATGGCTTTCCCTCAGACACCCCAAGAGAAAGAGGCCATTGTTAGGCCCCTAACAGTCGGTTACCTACTCAAACCAGCCGCCAGCTTCAAATAATTTTTTATTGACACCCCTGCACGTGTGAGTCATGGCCAAAGTTGTTTTGTATGATTAATTCATTCTTAGTTTATTTTCATCTCTGTAGAGTGTAGATGACTCAGCCACCCCTTCCTGGCCAGCTCCATTAAGTAAGACAGAAGTAAAAGGAAGAGCGAATGGAAAAAAAGCCAGCCAGCAACTCCTTCGCAGGGCAAGAAAAGTGAAAAGGAACGGTCAAAAGTCAACTCAACTGGTGCCAACCAGAATACACAATTTATGATGCAAATTAGCTCAAAGATACTGTAGCAAGTACTGTCTATGTTGCTTTGTATTCTTAACATGAGGAAGATCATTACAGTGCAAGCTTGACTACTTGGAACATAAAGGAGCTGTTTTGGTTTGCACATTAATTAATGTAATTCCACATCTGTGTCAAAACAAATAGGATCCTCTACTGCCAGAGTGAATATTTTCTGGTCTATTTCTTTGAACGGCTTCGAATTTATTAATTTTTTTATGGCGTGACGGATCCATACAATTATAGTTCTGTCGCTAAGTGTACCTATCTTATTTCTTGGTCCGGAAGTCCACAGTCCACTCCAAGTTTCTTGTTATTCAGTTAGGAATTCTAGCGATGTCGTGCCCATCGTCTCAAGTCACGTTGTCATTGTTTACGGCACTGCGAGCACATTACTCAATGGGGGCACAAAGGTTGATGTTGGCGGCTATTGAATTTCCGGTGACTAAGTAGATCTATGTCTCTTCAAAAGCTAGACCAGCAAGACCTCCGGACAAAGGGTGTCATCGAACTCGAGAGATCAATGAAAGCGCAAAACTGTTACCGCTGTTCAATGCAGGAAGATTTCTGATACAGAACGTACGGTGCCAGTGTAAAACAAGAAAGGACACTTCACGCACTTGAAAAGTAAATAAACAGAGGAACATGTAAAATACACTCCGGTCTTTGGGGAGGCGTATCATGAAGACAATTGCGGAATACCAAGTCACGATTGGTTTGTTATTGTTATGTTGGATATGGTGTATTTGCGCAGAAGGTAAAGAAGAACGCTCCATGCGCAAAGAACCGCTTCAATATTGTCCCTACTTCAAAAATCGGGGTCCAACGAGACAGATTAATCTCCGAAACTGCAGTTGGTACAAAGACAATTCCTGTTGTTACGACGAAGAAATCGACTTTGCGTTCCGTCAATTGACTCCACTTATTGGCGCAAGCCAAGATTGCTCTCAATATCTTAATTACTTGTACTGTTATATTTGCGCTCCGAATCAAAACACGTTCTTCAAGGATTTTACACTCACCGTCTGCGAAGAGTTCTGTGATCGCGTGTACGGCGCTTGCAAAGGCGCTCAACTGAAGGGTAGGAAAATCAGTAACATATACAAGAATGGCAAAGAATTTTGCAAAGGGCGTCGATTCGAAACCGATAAACAAGCTAACGGGAAGTGTTTTTCATACGATTCAAAGTCAGCTAAAAGCTCGTCTCAAAGAGGAGTCATGACTTCTGCGTTCTTGGCGCCTGGATTGTTTATCTTTTTTGTCATGCTTACAAATCACTGTCCACCGTTTTGATTTAATGACCGAGTTGCGCGCTTAAATATATAATTTTATCATTATCTTCTCGTTTTTGGACCGTTGCCGTACAATTTTAAGCCTGGATTTTTTTTTACTCTTCGCAGATTTGTGAAGAGGCGTGCAAAGAAAATTTTCAGGTGGACACAACAAGATTGTGTCAATTTATTTGAAGTGTATTCTAAATATATTGTCCCTGACCAGGAATAGAAACGGATCAAGTGAGGAATAACTGAAAGTTTCCTTAAGAAATCCCACTCCGTACTTTTGCATAATAACCAAACAATAGGATCAACGAATATGTTAATTTATTTTATTCAAAAAGAAGCGTCAACATGTTATGTTGCACAAGTTCAAATTGTTCGCACGACAAATGACAACATGAAACATAAGACACACTCAGAGATAAATCAACAAATCTAAATACAAAGAGATGTTAGGGATTAAAATGTTTGCAATACCAAAGACTAAATAGTTTAGCTTTGCACATGTCCCTCATGAATAGACCGTCGACAAAAAGAAAAAGAAAGGCTTTTCCAGTGGTCACCAACGATGATTGTTTACTTCGTCAGACATTCAGAACATACGCAATTAGTCAAAGTCAGTAAGAAAATCTCCAAATCAACTATCACTCAGGGAGTTGCTATAACAACAGCATATCATGCTTACAAAACATGAAAACTGGTATATCGCCCTAATTCTTGAGAAATTATGATAATAAATGTTATCTACTTCAAAATTATCAAAACTGTTCATTGAGAGTGGTTTTTTTTTTTTTTTTTTTTTTCTTGAATGGCCATGACATCAATTAATGTGCAAGTGTTTAATTTCGCTAAAATCTTAATTTTTTTCGGATGGGGTTAATGTCTTCACCTGACAAGTTAAAACAACTAACATTTGTCATGTGACTAGTCAAGGATCAAAACTTGCAGTAGATATTAATAAAGGATAATATTATCCAGCAGGGCCCAGCTGTAGTAACAGTATATTTGGGGAATGTTCCAAAGGAAAAATTTGCCTGCAAGAAAAAAATTTCCTTCATTCTTTGTGGGGTGATCATGGATGGGTGGACAAAAACAGTCCAATGCAGAGGGGCCTAAGGTACCACTTCCAACGCTGCTTTTTTGTTATGGTGCTCTAACCTCTTTAGTTGCCTCCAAAAATTGAAGGTGTTTGTCTTAAAGGTACACTGAAGTGGGGATTGGAGTGGTCAGGTTTCCAGGTTGCATTCTTTCTGTCTATCAAACTACAAGCATCTGTGGGAAGGCTACCTCAATATTTGGATAGAAATGTGCAATAGAAATGATTAAAATTAATTGGATATCTACCGGTATCCCACAATATTTTGATGTTTACTCATTTTGTTCTATTTTTTACCACTTCTAATTTCCTGATCCTGAGCTCAATAATGTTATATTCTTGACTTCTGGTCCATTTCTCCTTCCCTCCATTCAGTGAAGAGAACTCTGTATGGTCTGTATGCATTAGCGTTTCATCATTCCCAAGAATTAAACTGCAGATTGAGGCAGTCACACCCAGTTCCCTTCTGTTGGCTGTCCACTTGTCTAGTTACGTCCCCAGCTATGGCTAAACAGTATTGGATACAGAACTTTATCATGGTAATGTTTTAAGTATGTGGGGTTTTCAGCTGCCTTTATTGGTGTAAAGGTTTAAAAAAGGGTTGTCTCAGTGATTCACTGCCCTTGAGGATCAAGACTTCAAATATTCAGCATCAACTAACATCGGAAGACATACACTTTTTATTCAGTGGCACTTTGATTATAGTCACAAGGCTAGAGGTTACAAATTAATGTAAATTTGTTGTGCACAAAATATTAGTTCAACTTCTTCCTAAATTATACTTCTTTGTATCATTTGTGGTGGGCATAAAGGAGATTGAAATCAATTCATCAACTACCAAAACATTGATCATATCCACTTGAGTTACTCTCTGGTGACAACATTGGACAAAGTATTGTCTAGTGGTTAGGGTCTTGTCCACTGGACAAATTAATTTTGTCTTGTAGTCACGGTTTCAATTCCTTTATTTTGACCCGGGGAGGGGGACTCCCATATGGAACAGACAGGGATGCTCGTCGGAAATTTTGAATTTAACCCCTAAAGGAAACCATCTGGGCATGGCTCAAGCTTTTTCTGACCCCTAAAGGAGACTAATCTGGGCATGGCTTAAGGAAATTTTGACCCCTAAAAACAAGTTTAAAAGACTTCTGTGTTTCTTCGCAGAACCCTAAATGAGACCTTGGCGGCTTAAAGTATTGGCGCTTTGCCCGGAACACCCTAAGCGAGACTAAAATCCAAAATTTACACCCCTAAGCGTCGAGCATCCCCGTCTGTTCCGTCTCTTCCCCCCCCCCCCCCCCCCCCACCCCGGGTGTTTTGACTGTGAAGATGTCATTGGTCTGCACTACTATACCCTATTGATGTTAACTCAGCTTCGTTCGTTTGTATTGTCTTTTTTTTTCATTTTTAGTGACCCAGTGAACCTCAAGGGGATCAACACAATTATTTGGATTTGAGAAAAAAAGCCCTGAAATTGTTAAATTCCAGCTCTTGTTATCATCTGCCATGAACTTATCCTAAGCACCACTACCACCCCCCACCCCATCCCAGTGGTGAAAATTCGTTGTTTCCTTTCTTTATCCTGATTGATCATTGAAGAAAACGCCACAGCTTACCTGAATTATTTCCCCTCAAAAGTCGTGTATTAATCCAGTAAAAATTCCCACAAACCATAAAAGCTGGATACCAGGCACGT
>NC_090877.1:24028115-24030615 GCF_036669935.1 Montipora foliosa | reverse complement strand
TCAATATTTGGATAGAAATGTGCAATAGAAATGATTAAAATTAATTGGATATCTACCGGTATCCCACAATATTTTGATGTTTACTCATTTTGTTCTATTTTTTACCACTTCTAATTTCCTGATCCTGAGCTCAATAATGTTATATTCTTGACTTCTGGTCCATTTCTCCTTCCCTCCATTCAGTGAAGAGAACTCTGTATGGTCTGTATGCATTAGCGTTTCATTATTCCCAAGAATTAAACTGCAGATTGAGGCAGTCACACCCAGTTCCCTTCTGTTGGCTGTCCACTTGTCTAGTTACGTCCCCAGCTATGGCTAAACAGTATTGGATACAGAACTTTATCATGGTAATGTTTTAAGTATGTGGGGTTTTCAGCTGCCTTTATTGGTGTAAAGGTTTAAAAAAGGGTTGTCTCAGTGATTCACTGCCCTTGAGGATCAAGACTTCAAATATTCAGCATCAACTAACATCGGAAGACATACACTTTTTATTCAGTGGCACTTTGATTATAGTCACAAGGCTAGAGGTTACAAATTAATGTAAATTTGTTGTGCACAAAATATTAGTTCAACTTCTTCCTAAATTATACTTCTTTGTATCATTTGTGGTGGGCATAAAGGAGATTGAAATCAATTCATCAACTACCAAAACATTGATCATATCCACTTGAGTTACTCTCTGGTGACAACATTGGACAAAGTATTGTCTAGTGGTTAGGGTCTTGTCCACTGGACAAATTAATTTTGTCTTGTAGTCACGGTTTCAATTCCTTTATTTTGACCTGGGGAGGGGGACTCCCATATGGAACAGACAGGGATGCTCGTCGGAAATTTTGAATTTAACCCCTAAAGGAAACCATCTGGGCATGGCTCAAGCTTTTTCTGACCCCTAAAGGAGACTAATCTGGGCATGGCTTAAGGAAATTTTGACCCCTAAAAACAAGTTTAAAAGACTTCTGTGTTTCTTCGCAGAACCCTAAATGAGACCTTGGCGGCTTAAAGTATTGGCGCTTTGCCCGGAACACCCTAAGCGAGACTAAAATCCAAAATTTACACCCCTAAGCGTCGAGCATCCCCGTCTGTTCCGTCTCTTCTCCCTCCCCCCCCCCCCCACCCCGGGTGTTTTGACTGTGAAGATGTCATTGGTCTGCACTACTATACCCTATTGATGTTAACTCAGCTTCGTTCGTTTGTATTGTCTTTTTTTTTCATTTTTAGTGACCCAGTGAACCTCAAGGGGATCAACACAATTATTTGGATTTGAGAAAAAAAGCCCTGAAATTGTTAAATTCCAGCTCTTGTTATCATCTGCCATGAACTTATCCTAAGCACCACTACCACCCCCCACCCCATCCCAGTGGTGAAAATTCGTTGTTTCCTTTCTTTATCCTGATTGATCATTGAAGAAAACGCCACAGCTTACCTGAATTATTTCCCCTCAAAAGTCGTGTATTAATCCAGTAAAAATTCCCACAAACCATAAAAGCTGGATACCAGGCACGTTAATAGGGGATGAACTCTTAATTTCTTGTTCAAAAGAAAAGCAGTCCCCTTCATCAGCACTGCGAACAGTAAATTTTCTCGCCGAGCAAAATTCTTTTCCAGAGTGGTACAAATCCTTGATTATAATTCCTTTCAATTTCGCTTCACCACATGCGGCGAACCATTTGTCACAGAAGATATCGCAGACGGTCAGCCTCTCGTTTTTGTAGAATAAATTCTGATCCGGAGAGCAGACATAGCACATCAAGAAATTTGTGTACCTTAAACACTTGTCACTTGCTCCGAGCGGTGGAGCGACTGATGGGAAGATGAGATCAAGCTCAGTTGGAAGACAGCAAGATTTTTGCTTGTACCAAGTACAGTTCTTGAGGTTCGGTTGCGGCACCGGAGGTCGATTTTTAAAATACGGGCAGTAATTATCTTTCATTACTGAAACGCTCTCACTTTTCAACAAATCGCCCACACTGAGAATCGTCTCGATGCTTAAGACCATATATATGAATGAGATACTTGCGAATTTCACCATTTTGCGAGAGCAAAAATTTGGTGAAATGCGATACTTCGGTCTGTGATTTTTCAAAGAGGTGGTCGTCTTTCCTAGTCTTTTAATGTTTAACTCCCTTTGGCGAAAATAAACAGATGGGAGATGTAAAATAAACATTTCCGGTAGGCTTTGAATATGTGTTTGTGTTAAATGGTAATGACCCCTTGAAAATGTTGAGATAAAATACGTCAGTTACGGGTAAAATGAAAAAAACGTCGCTCTCTTGGTATTCACTGATATTGTACGGATTTCGTTTGAAAGATGGCCCCACGGGTATGCGAAAAACAACACAAAAACGGAAGCAGTCAAAGCCTTGGGTGACTACGTTTATTTAAGTCAAACTTGTACAAACACCAACGACTAAACATTTCTCGCAAACTCTTTTTTTTTTTTTTTTATTCCAATCATTTGTTTTTATTTCCTAGAGCTCACAGAAATCTAAAAAGAATCGGA
>NC_090877.1:23998115-24018115 GCF_036669935.1 Montipora foliosa | reverse complement strand
TCGTTTAAACGAACTTTTAGGTTAAGAAGTAACACGTGTTTCGTTGCTCTGATCACGAAGGTAACCCGGTTCCCCTTATTCGGCTATGAATTCCACCTTTGCTCCCTTCTTTTTCCCAATCACTCAAAGTTTGATGTTCTCCAAGACATTTTGTCTTTGTTCCCCTGTTAACTATGTTCCATTGCCGCGTTCCCTCAATAATTAACATACGATCCTTCACATGAGCCATGAACTCTTATTTCTGATCGTTTCCTCCTCACCTAAAAGTTTTCCAACAGTATCCACGAATGAATCAGCATCAAATTCAATGTCGTTCTCTTCACCATCCCTGGAAAGCAAAATTGATTTCTTAATTCCTTATTCCTTTTTTATTTATTAGACCATTTTACGGATAAGGCAGCCATTTTGAAATCCATTATTTCAAATAGCTATTATGGGATTCTAAGGGGGCAAATGCATACTAATTTGCCCCCTTGGAATCCCATAATAGCTATGTGAATGGGAATGCTCACTCGGACAAAATCGCCATCTACTACGTCATCTACGAGCGCGCGCTGTTAGGGGAAAATTTCAGCTATAAACAATGTAGATTGTTTTCTCTTGATTTCTTTACTGTTCTTTTACAGTGATACTTTTATCTGTTTATGTGTATGAATTTCGTTCATGGCCGCTTAACGAATAGTCTCCTTCGCAGCCGACTTTTGGGGTGTCACGCAACGCTCCCCCGAAAGAAACGGCTGCTCACATTGGAACCACATTCCTTTCCCATATATTGTTTAAACAACCAAAGAGGTAAGCCGATTGAGTGTGAGGAAAATCATTCATTGCGATTTTCCGGCGGCCCCATGTAGGTATTTGGATTGCAACGCCGAAAAAATCTCGACCGCCCAAGAAAGAGTATTCATTTTCGGCGGCAATAGTACCCATAATTTTGCAAAAGTATACAGTACTGGAAACTGTTTGTGTATTTGCCTGGTTTCTGGCCGCAGATCGAATCTGTGTTTTGACCTACAATCTTGGACAAATTAAATGGAACTTGAGACCACCCCTCCCCCCAAAGTCAGTGATGGGAAAATGGCGCGTTTTGGCCTTCACGCGGCTTCATCATTGATTTGGGGGTAAGGGGGTATTTCTGTTACATTTTATTCTGTCCAAGATTGCAGGTAAAACCTCATCTACCGTAACAGAAAGCCTTGCTATTGCCTAGGTTTTTTTCAGACGCGGTCAGATTTTGTCTAGACATTTGTTTGCTTTGGTTTCAGCTGTTTTCATGCATAGTGGCAGTTGAGTATACGTGAAATCAATAAAATTTTTTTGCACGTACAGGAAGACTTGATTTTGAAGTCAATAAAAATATCGAATAATGTGATTACATCTACACCCTTTCATTCATTCAGTTCTCTACTTACTATTGCGCTCATGGTCAACGCGGTCGCTTTGAAAACTACAAACAACAGACCTGCATATTTGTGGTGATCAAGCGCATTGATGAAACGAGAGGTATTACTGGTCGAGTCCAACGATACAGTTCCAAAATATGGAACTGTAGCTTTGATTGGCTCAATCCGAGAAAGGAATGTGGTTCCAATGTGAGCAGCCGTTCCTTTCGGGGAGCGTTGGGTGGCATTCTGAAAGACGGCTGCGAAGGAGAGTACTGAACTATTGCTTCTCTCGTCCCCACAGAGCCCACTTTTCTTTCGGTCAGCACCAAGAACACGGACTCTGGCCACAGCCAAAGCAGAAGTCCGCGAATCTTCTGCGCATTCTCAGAAATTTTAAACAATAACGATCGTCAACGGTTACAACCCTATACCATTACCGCAGCTGGGCGTACTTATGGCTGTGGCTAGAGTCCGTGTTCTTGGCGCCCACCAAAAGAAAAGCGTACCGAGGGGAAGGGCATTAGGTTTACTCGAATGAGCCGTGACATATCACGCAATCCACCAGATATTCGGCGGAGAAAATAAAAGATACCGGTAGTCAATTTTGTACTTCGAATCCTAGACTTGCAACAAGTCGATTTCTTACTTAAAGTACTTTCAGCGTCATGCGAGCGACGGACTCACGAAAACGGGCTTTGAGAAAGTCTAAAGTTAGCACTAAAGGGCACTATGAGAATAAGAGCAATATAACAGTTGACATATCTAATTTAAATTAAAAGGCGCACAAAAGACTACTGGACAAGAAGTGGTTTACATTATTGCACCGAAACTTCATAAGGTCGATCTCTAGTTTTTCACAAAAGACTACTGGACAAAAAGTGGTTTACATTATTGCGCCGAAACTTCATTAGGTCGATCTCTAGTTTTTCACTTTCAGGATGCCATTTTTTTAATTTCATTTTTTTTACATCTTGAATAAACTTGTTGCCATTGTCACAAGACGATCAGTGAAATTTTAAAAGGTTGAAACTTCTTTATCTCGCTAAAACAGAAAGATCACATGCTAAGAAAATGCCAAATTCCGACATCTTAAAACTGCGTGTGCGATACATTTGGAGGGATCTTTTCGATCTGCTCTTGAACAAGATTTTGTTAATGATCTCGAAACAGGCAGAGTAAGTCATGCAAAACGTGTCATTCTGTTGATCAATGCTTTTGTGATATTTGGTGGCTCCTAAAGGAGCCGTTGTTTGTTTTGGCGCTAAACTCGACGAGTTTACTTGCTACTGGTGTACTTCGTCACGGCTTTGGTTCCTTCACTGACAGCGTGTTTAGCCAGTTCACCGGGCAAAAGCAGTCTAATGGCGGTCTGAATCTCGCGGGAGCTGATGGTTGACTTCTTGTTGTAATGAGCAAGGCGGGAAGCTTCGCCAGCGATGCGCTCGAAGATGTCGTTGACGAACGAGTTCATGATGCCCATAGCTTTGCTGGAGATACCAGTGTCTGGGTGAACTTGCTTCAACACTTTGTAGATGTAGATCGCATAGCTTTCCTTTCTCTTTCCTCGCCTTTTCTTCTTTCCATCAGCCGCGGCCTTTGCCTTACCAGCTCTCTTCTCGCCTTTCTTTCCAGCAACTTTGGGAGCCATAACTGTAGATCAGAACCGATTGAAATACTTACTACTGCTTGAAGAATTTTGAATTTATACCGAAACTTAGGAGAGATCAATTAACATACGGATCGAAATTCTCGATTTCTGATTGGTGTGACCTTTGACGTTACATTGTCTTTTGCACAATAATAAGAAACGTTTACTTGCGAAACAAAACCTATCAAATTACGAAAACAATGAACATGATTTAATTGGTGCATTTCGATCCTTCCTGCAAAAGAAAGTATTATTAATATTGTCCTTCGCCTCCACTTAGTTTCATTTTTCCTCTGTTTTTCGATTGAAGAACTGATCCGATAGTTCAACATGTCTGGTCGCGGTAAAGGCAAAGCAAAGGGCACCAAGTCTAAGACCCGCTCATCTCGAGCAGGGCTTCAGTTCCCCGTTGGTCGTATCCATCGTCTTCTTCGCAAAGGCAACTATGCTGAGCGTGTTGGCGCCGGTGCTCCTGTGTACTTGGCAGCCGTCTTGGAATATCTGAGCGCGGAGATTCTTGAGTTGGCGGGCAACGCTGCTCGTGACAACAAAAAGACAAGAATCATTCCCCGTCACCTTCAGCTTGCTGTGCGTAATGATGAAGAGCTGAACAAACTCTTGGCTGGAGTAACAATCGCGCAAGGAGGTGTTCTGCCCAACATCCAAGCTGTTCTTTTACCCAAGAAGACCGAGAAGAAACCAAAAGCTTAACTTAAGCTTTCAAAATAACACAACGGCTCCTCTAGGAGCCACCAAATGATAAAGAAAGTCATGACCAACAACATACTGAAAGGGACACTGTCATCTTAAATTTCCTGTTTTTATGTCAAAACTGGCTAAAAATCTAAATTAGTTCTCTAGCTCACACATAACATTCCTGACAACTCACTGAGACGATACGCAATATAATATGGCACAAAGAGCTATTCGTATTTAACTTTTGGCGACTTTCAGAGGACAACGTATCCAAACTTGAAAAAACGGGGGAAATTTTTAGAAGTTTCATCCCTCCATCCTTGGCTGCAAACAAAGAATAGCTTCAGTGCACTTCAATGGCCATTGGCAACTAAACTACATCATTATTTTTTGGTCTTCATTAATGCAAACACGTGCTTTAAGAGTGCTTTGAATTTTGACTAAAATAGCGTTCTTACAAAACTTGGTGACATTCTGAAGATTTTGAAAACTTGCCACACATTTTAAAAAATGGCGTAATGTGAATCAAACAGGCCAAGAAAGATGGACTTTCAAAAGAAACTTCCGTGCTACGTCGGAAACTGTTGACCTTTCAAAAAATATCACTCATGGTTTTGCGGTTGACTGGCTAGACACAATCTTCAGAAATCAGTGAAGTATCTCATTCGATAGAAATAGCATTGATATGGGGAAAGATGTCAAAAACGTTCAAAACAACTGGAGATCCGTTGCAAGGGCAATAAGGACGCTCATAAAGTGATTCAACCTATTTCACACAGGAAGTTACTGTCATGGAAAAATTATGCAACGGCAAAGAACGAATCCCCCCTAAAAAAAAATAGCTTCCCTTGACCACTGATTTTTATTGGTTGTGACTTTTGAATAATTTGGTGGCTCCTAAAGGAGCCGTTGGTTGGTAAAGACGGCGCAGTTTTATCCGCCAAATCCGTACAAAGTGCGTCCCTGTCGTTTCAGAGCGTACACCACATCCATGGCTGTCACAGTCTTGCGCTTGGCGTGCTCGGTGTATGTCACAGCATCACGGATGACATTCTCAAGGAATACTTTGAGAACACCACGAGTCTCCTCATAAATTAGACCAGAGATTCGCTTGACTCCCCCTCGGCGAGCAAGACGACGAATAGCTGGCTTGGTGATGCCTTGGATGTTATCACGAAGGATTTTACGGTGACGCTTAGCGCCTCCTTTTCCGAGACCTTTACCTCCTTTGCCGCGACCAGACATGGCTACGATTCTGTGTGTTGACAAATGACGTCCAAAATGTAATTCATTTGGTTTATGAAGAGAAGTCCGACCTCTAAGGAAACCTAAAAAAATCCTTATTGGGCCATCAAAGAGAATACACTCCAAAGGTCAAATTGATTGACATTAGCATATACAGTTCTTTTACACGGAAGGTTGACCCTTACACGATCGAAAGGAGTCAAATAAGCTACTCAATCTCTTGAAAGATAAATTTTGTAACGTTTCCCACCAATTCAAGTTATGAGAGTTTGTAGGTTTTTCTCCCACTGCGACGAAATCCATTCAAAAGACATTGCAGTAAAAACATTGTACGAAGAAAGCCAATAACATAACTTCATTTTTAGCCAATCAGAAACTAGCCCGCGACATATAAAGCATTTGCTAGAGTCCAATAGGCATACTTCAACAACGATTTGTTATTAGTTTGACGAGAATGGCTCGTACAAAACAAACGGCTCGTAAATCTACCGGTGGAAAAGCTCCACGCAAACAACTCGCGACAAAGGCTGCTCGTAAGAGTGCGCCTGCTACTGGTGGAGTCAAGAAACCTCATCGTTACAGGCCCGGAACAGTCGCTCTTCGTGAGATCCGTCGTTACCAAAAATCCACCGAGCTGTTGATCCGGAAGCTACCCTTCCAGCGTCTTGTTCGTGAAATCGCTCAAGATTTCAAGACTGATCTACGCTTCCAGAGTTCTGCTGTGATGGCTCTTCAAGAAGCAAGTGAAGCTTATCTGGTTGGTCTTTTTGAAGATACGAACTTGTGCGCTATTCACGCCAAGCGAGTCACTATTATGCCCAAAGACATTCAGTTGGCCCGTCGAATCCGCGGGGAGCGAGCATAAATGGCTTCGATTACTGATAAAACAAACGGCTCCTTTAGGAGCCACCAAATTAATAAAAGCAATGACCAATATCCTATGACATAAAAAGGAAAAATGAACCTACTTATAGAAAAACGATATTCCCAACGAACGGGTCATTGATTAAGAAATACGGCTTTATTCATTGCAAGAGAGCTAACTTTGCTCCATATGTCTACGCTCTCTGACGACGAATCTCTGAGAGAAAGAAATTATATGTTGCTCCCTTCCAAAGAAACGAAGGAGCCCGCCAAAAAATCTAAAATTGATTAAAAATTGTGTCTAGATACCCGGCAGCCGGGAAGTGCTTTCACAAAACTAGATACCCGGCAGTAAGAAATTTTGACCAATTTTCTCCAAATAGCTCGCTTAATTCCTCTAAGAACATAAGATATTTGTTTAGAAATCTCCAGCGATTATAAATATTGCCTTGGGTTAAAAGCAGAAGCGACTGTTGAGCTTGGGCATAGAATGAAATCTCATTGTTTTTGACACTGAGAAAATATTCAAGTTCTGACACACTAAGTCAACTCCTGATGAATATCCACAGAAATTACCAACGAAACCTCACCAGAGTATTTAGTGTTTGTTCAGAAATGCCAAGCGATTCTAAATAAAGGTTTCGTAATGTTGTGGACAAATTCTCCGCGCTTGCATTAAAGCATATCATTTAGAATCTTGACTCACGGGTACGGTTTTCAAAATACTAGATGCCCGGCAGTCGGAAATTCGCGTCCAATTTACACGAAATACCTCATTTACTTTGTTGAGTGAAAACACCAGGAAGTTGTTTAGAACACTCAAGCGATTTCAAACACTGCTTTTGGTCAAAATTTCTGACTGCCGGGTATCTAGTTTTTTGAAAGCACTTCCCGGCTGCCGGGTATCTAGACACGTCGTTGATTAAATACGTCGCGAAATCAGAGACCTTCGCTGTGACCAAACAGAATTAACGAAGACGATACAGTCAGCAGCCAAAAGGAAAACTGACAAGGAAGAAGCCTAAAATCAATTTTAAATTTATGCGGTCCTTTCTTCACAAACCGTACACAAACAGGTCGGCTTTTTATTATATACCCCGGTAATCAACGCATTTATATCTTTGATGTGCGAGACAATGCGGTGGAGTAACGTAACGCAACACTCCTTTGCACACACTACGTGACACCTACGTCACGATACAAAGGCAGATCTATGTTATAAGTGAATGAAGAGGGTAGCTTCTAAAGAAACTGTGGTGCTGCGTCGGTGGGGAAGTAGTATACAGAAATTTGGTTTTATCAACGGAGTTGATAATGTAAATTGGCCACCGTACAGAGATTCTGAAAGCTAACATTTCGAGCGTTAGCCCTTCGTCAGAGCGAATCCACGCTCTGACGAAGGGCTAACCCTTGAAACGTCAGCTTTCAGAATCTCTGTACGGTGGCCAATTTACAACGTCAGCTTTCAGAATCTCTGTACGGTGGCCAATTTACATTATCAACTCCGTTGATAAAACCAAATTCATGTTATAAGCTGGGGGGGGGGGGGGGGGGAACTCCTATATGAAACAGACGGGGATGCTCGTCGGAAATTTTGAATTTAACCCCTAAAGGAGACCAATCAAGGCGTGGCTTAAGCAAATTTTGACCCCTAAAAGAGACCGTTTAAAAACACAAAAATACGACACGCAATGAGTTTTAATGATAAAAAGGCATAATCATCGAATGCTTTTATCTAAAAAGACAATTTAAAAGGAAATTTGACTTCTGTTTTTCTTCGCGTAATTCTGTGTTACTTCGCGGAACCCTAAACGAGACCTTGGTGGCATAAAATATCGGCGCTTTGCCCGGAACACCCTAAGCGTGAGTGAGTGAAGATTTGTAGGCCTGCAGCGCGTGCATGATTTACGAAACTAATGTACGGTTTTCTTGAATTACAACAATTGATGTTTGTTTGCGTCCCATTTGTCGCCTTTTCCATATCTCAATTTTCTTAATGAAAACAGAATGAAAACTGTTTGAGTACGTTATTGTGAAATTAACAAGACATATTTAAATTGATTCACCAATCGACCATAATATTTTTACTCTCAGAGACCAGGTCGACGAGATCTTTTAGTCATTAAGTGCAAGTTTAAGTTTGGCAACATTACTTTAATTTTGTTGATAGGTAAACATGTAGAGTATATCGGCTAGTCTGTGTCTGTTGATTTCACTGGTAGCATCTTTCTTCTGTTGTATTTATTCACACAATTTTTCGCTCCACTTTTCTTTTAAAAAATTATATCTGTATGAAGAAATAAAGAAGCGGAAGCCGCCTGTGTGTTAGGTGAGAGGGAAAACAAAGCTGAAAAGCCTCCTCAAATCCTCATGTCATTTAACAGCCGCACCGGAAAATAACCGGGTGAAATACGAAAATAAACAGGTGTGTTGGAAGCGCGCTTGAATTTCAACAAATGAGCCCCACAATCAGCAAGAACTTGTGACGCTGATGAATAATAAAGCAGTTTCTATTTCCAAAACGATGGAATTACCCGGTGATAAATATCTTCGTCTAGGAGAGTAAGTTTTTGACTTTGCAGAAAGAATGGTCAACCTCCAGAGTTGGACGATTGTGCCGGATCTTTGTGTTGAAATCACACATTTCTTGTTGACTTTTATAACACTTGAAAGAAACAAAAACTAACTAACTAAACAACAAGCCCGTGTCTTGTCGTCACTTTGCCACAGATGTATCCACTTGTTAGTAACACGCAAGGTAACTTGATCACAGGCGGCCGCTGAAATCGATGTCACTTTCGATTTTGCGATTTACTTGTGCAGGCAAAAGAACAATAGAAAAATTGAACGTTGCAAAAATCTCCCAAAATGTTTTTCGCTGATTGTAAGTTTTTATATTCGCGAAACAAAATTATGTTGTTTTCAAGTCGTAAAGTTTGTTGCTGATGGCAATTTTTTCATTCTCGATCGACACTTCCTAAAAACTTCCTTGTGCTCTTCCTTAAGACTGTGTTTTAATATTTATTTACTTTTGCATCAATAGTTGTTTCGCATAAAGCAGGGTAACAAAATCTGTACCGCGCTTAGTTCGCCATTGTGAGAGTTAAAATATAATTTTCCGCCCTATGTTTCACGGTTCACATCAAACCCTTTTAGAAAGAACCTTGACCATAAATAATGAAGCAAAAAAGAGACAACAAGCTTTCATTAAAACAATTCTTCACTGTCATATTTCCAAATTACCAGACAACTAAGATGCGACTTGAGTAACCACTGTGATGCATTCAAGGCGTTCGATTCCTTCACTGTTTGTTAAATCCACGGAAACTGTTTTTTTTTTTTCACCACAGCAAACTTTATCCTCCGTAGCTTTCATTGCGTGTCAAAAACAGTAGTTTTCCTTGATAGCAAACCCAATTTACAGGGTCCGAAATTGCGCCTTCCTGGTCGCCAATGCGACTAAAAATTTAGTACTGGCGACCAGAATTTCACAACTGCCTTCAAAAGCGAAAAATAATGCTTCACACATACACATAGCTGTTCCAGGCTCTCAGATAGTCAAGAAAACGAAAAGAACTGCGTGTGAAAAGCGAGTGGGGGCTTGGGTCGCTTCGACCCAAGCCCCCACTCGCTTTTCACACGCAGATCTATTTGTTTTCTCGACTATCTGAGAGCCTGGAACAGGCTAACATACACAAGACCGCGCGGTCGTTGCTTTCTGGTATCCATAAAGAAGTTCAAAACGTGCATTTTCAAGCAAGCGAAAATTTTTGGCGACCCCAACTTGCCAACTGGCGACTGAAAAACAGTTGGTGCCGATATAAAAAAGTTAATTTCGGACCCTGCCAAAAAGTGTAAGCTGTGGAGAGTACCAACAATTTTTGTGTCCCGATGACATAGCTCGTAGACAATGTTAATTGTTTATACCAACTCTGGCAGCGATGACTTGAACTATGTGCCTGAAAACCCCGGGGATAGATTCCAAACATTTTAAATTAAATGAATGATTTTGGTGAATTCACTCCCTTCTACAGTAAAAGAAAATAATCCGTGATGTGACCTTGTCCGTTCTGATCGGCTAAAGTACTTCGCTTTTCGTTTTACGGAAATCAGGTGAAGACCGATCAAAACGAAGACAATAGTGGCAAACGTCAGATTGAAATTTGCGCGGCTTTGCCAAAAGTCGAAGAAATGAAGAGAGGATTTTTTTTTTCTCAATGGTGACTCGAGGATACTCTTTGCAGGAGTCAAACCTTCGCCCTTCCGATTACTAGTTCGGATGCTCTAACACTAGAGAGATTTCTTTTAATTTTTCGATGTTGACTCGGGAATAATCGGAAAAATCCGAGTGCTCCTTTGCAGGAGTCGAAACCTACGACCTTCCGATTACTAGTTCGGATGCTCTAACACTGGAGAGATTTCTTTTAATTTTTCGATGTTGACTCGGGGATAATCGGAAAAATCCGAGTGCTCCTTTGCAGGAGGGCAACAAACAACATTCCGGTTGCAAGTTCGAATGATCTACCACTGAGCTGTAGAACACTTGGGGTTAACAGAAATAGCAAGAACGCGCCGTTGTTTTAGTCCTAGCAATATAACGCGACAATTGTCATCTGAACCGAGTTTAATGACCTATGCTCCCGTGACCCTCCAACAGCTCAGTGGTATTAGAATCCGAAATACAAATCGGCCGGCCGGAAGTTCGACTCGGCTGCTTAAGGAGCACACAAAAATATGGTTTTATCGACGGAGTTGATAATGTAAATTGGCCACCGTACAGAGATTCTAAAAGCTGACGTTTCGAGCGTTAGCCCTTCGTCACGAAGGGCTAACGCTCGAAACGTCAGCTTTCAACTCCGTCGATAAAACTAAATTTTTGTATACTACTTCCCCACCGACGCAGCACCGCAGTTTCTTTGGAAAATACCCCCTTCATGCTTAAGGAGCACTGGGGTGTTTTCCGAGTATCCCAGAATCACAACTTCCATCTCACTGAGATTCAGTCAAAGAAAGTTGTTTGATTTCAGCTCAGTTTTTGCCTGTTCGCTACAGACCTTGACTAAATTGTCAAAAGAGAGACGGAGACAAGACAGGATGAAAGAACCTTGAAGGCTTTATGAAAAGCACAAGCATATTGTTTGCCGCTATACATAACCGCCATGGTACATCTCGGCACTGACACGACTAATCCTTACCCTGGAAATTCTGCTCCTTCGTAGCTAGAAACCTTGTCCACGAATGACTTTAAACTGCGTGTTACTGAATCCAAGTCCACTGATGTTTCCTATTAGAAATAAAAAAAACAGAACAGGATACAAACGGGAAGAATTAAAGACCAAACAAATTCGGAAAAAATGTTTTTTCAAAAGCATGGAAGTAATGACTTTTACAAAGCACTTACTCCCTTTTGTTCATTATTTTGAGCATGGGTTTCGCATTGAGTTTCATTCATCGACGAGTTTGGATCACTGTATTGTGAAAGTATCCCTTGTAAATCTTCTTCTGACAAATTTAACCAACTGTCATCTGCACATAATTTAATTCAAAATAAGATTCATTATTCACAAATCTCACGGTTTTTAAAAGCAACCAATGTGTTCTGTCATGAAAGCAAAAATAAGAACTTGTGCCACAAAGATACAGTTGAGCGATGATTTAAAAAGGTGTCGATAATCTGGAGAATCCAGAAATGAAGTGTTAGCAAACCTCAAGAGAAAGCTAACCATTTTAAAATCAAGCACTAGACTTAACCACTATTCAGCAATGATTTTATATATAGTAATAAGTGTTGGCAAATAATCGGCACAATTGTCAGCCACGCCCCAGTTGTTCAAAAGGTGGATAGCGCTATCCGCGGAATAAATTAGTATCCAGTGGATAAGTAATGGCGAAATCAATTGCGCTATCCAATGGATAGTGATTTATCCGCTGGATAGCGCTACGGTTGTTCAAAAGGAGGATAACGCTATCCACCGGATAAACACTAGCAAAACCAATTGAATTGGATAATGATTTATCCGGCGGATAGCGCCATCCATCGTTTGAACAACTGGGGCCAGATCTTTAGTGGTTAAGTGGACAAAAACAGTTCCTTCAAAGTGGGTGCTCCGGGTTCAAATCCTGTCCAGGAATGCAACTTTTAATTTTTTTCTTTTCATCTGCTACCACAAGTCCTGGGACATAGTAATCTAAAGTGACGATAAGTCATTCTAGAGAAAATTAGGAATTGTCGATAATCGTCATTTGAGAGGCAGAGGACATGTTATTTTCCCTGGGAGCCTAGAACAGTCTAGGTGTCTGCGACAGACAATTGCTTAAATTGTCCGGATAATTGCGAGGATCACTTCTCTCTTTCGTAATAAGTTAAGCGTTAGGGTTAATGCACCTTCATGCATATTATCGTTTTGTTAATTTTCTACATTCGAAGACACAACCGATGAGCAAGGATACACTTGTGATGCTTACTACCATCACCTTGCATCTAATTACACACACCTCTTAACTTAATTATGAAAATACAATATAATATTACTAATGTCCCTCATCTTCTTCTTACCATCTGCTGGGAGCAAGTCTTCATTTTTCATATTTTCCACATCAATGATTGCATCTTTCAAGATTCTCAAAATAGTTTCTCCAGGATCAGGTCTGAAAAATAAAAATGACTTGCTGGCAAAATCCAAGACTACTGTGTGGTTACAAAATGTGACACAAGAAATGATTTGTTCGTTTCTTTGATATGTACAGTAAAATCCGGCTATGATACTGGAAACACTGATGAATACCATGAGTGGTGACACTCATTTAATCATTCTCTTATTTCTTCATTCTTCTATACATCCATTCTGTCAGTCTCTCATTCAATCATTCAATCATACATTCATTAATTCCTTCCATCAGTCAGTCAGTCAAACTATGTAGGGAATAAAATAAAATTGAATAGAATGGATAGCTTTTCTAATCTTCCTTTCTTGCAGTCTCGGGGACTGAATTGTGAAGGGCGCAGCTCACGACACGGGGCCAAAGCATCGATAAGGAGACTCTGGCAGCAGCTTTACTGACCCTGTAGGATCTCGCAGCACAGTCCCACAGCCAGATGTAATTAGCTGTGAGTAAATTTTGGTGAGGGAGGAAAACCGGAGTGTCTGGGGAAAACCGTTGAGTGAGGTTGAGAAGGACTGTAGCTCAACAGCCCACATGCAACCACAGACATGGTTCATGACCAATGCATCAGCTTGACTCCCTGGAGTATAGGGCATACATTATTTACCATATGGTCACCTTCCCAGGTATTAATCCCATCCAAGACATGACAAGAAGGCCGCCCGCCATCGAAGGCAACCCGAAGGCTGCTTTTTTTTTTAGCTTCTAGCATAATTTACGGCAGGGCTGGGCACTTCTCCAATCCCGTTTGATGCACCACAAATGGAAAGCTGAGTGAGCTTTGGAGCTCTAACGCGAAGTGCTAAGACGCAGTCCGTGAGCGATATCCACTACACTAAAAACGCATTCTGTCCAAGACCCCATCCAAGAGGACTTGACTTCAGTGAATAAACGGGAAGCAGTGTTTTCCTTTGGGCAAGTCATACACCTTGTACAGTACACAAAAAATCGTTTAACAGTTTAAATTCCTAGAAGAGAGTTTCAAAACTTCCAACAGTTTCAGCTTCCAACCACTTATACAGATGAGCCTATAATTTTCAATAACATACCTTTTTTTTTTCATATTAAGGTTCTCATTGGTATTTAACCAACCTCTACCAGCTGAGCTAAAATCCAGGACCCCCTGAATGCTAATCAGAACCCCATTGGTGGGAAATTAGGGAAATTCATCGCTAACACAATATTGCTTCGGTGAGAAAATTAGTCACTTACCTGTTTTCAGCACCAAATTGTTCACTGAATTGCTGTTGTGCTTTCTTTAGAAGCTCTTGATACAATCTCGAGCCATTAACTTCACCCTAATAGGACATAATATATATTGATGCCAACAAATAATTATTGTTAATGATAACAAAGCTTGTCCAAAAAAAACAGGGATGAAAAATGCTACAAGAAGTTTACAAGTCAATGCTATCAACTCGATGAAATCAAGTATTTTTTATTTGAGAGGACATAACAACATTTATTTAAGTAACATTTTACTGTAAATACTGAGTGGCAAAAACTACTTACCCTGAAATAGCCTTGTTCTATCAGACAAGCTAAAAACGTTTCCCACAATGGACCCTTGGAAACACAGTTTTCCTGTTAATAAGAGAAAACGGGATTAAATTGAACAGTTTGCTTGTACGAGATTTGAAAACAACACTTCAACCTCTAACCAATCAAAATCTCTCAAGAACTATCAAAATCATCAAGAAGTTAAATCAGAGAATTGTGAAATGCCATCACTGTCTCAATGATATCAGATGCACTGCTTTGGAATTAAATTTAATGATAATAATTATCATTACCTTCGAAATAACTTCATTTTTTACACTTCTCGCACACAAGATCTGAAAGCCACAAGCCTTTGAAGAGAGAAGAATATCTTACTTTATTATATACGCACCAATGAAATACCAAGTGAGCTTTCACGCGAAAACATGATATCTTCACACATGAAGAATCATGATAAGATGTTATCTTCACACGTGAAAGGATCACTGTTGCTTTGGTTGCATACAAAAATCGCAACTTTTGATTTGTGATGAAGCTGACAATATAGGTGACCAATAGTGAAACAAGGGCAATTTACTAAACCATGTGGATGAAGTTAAACTGAAATATGGGAAAAGAACCACTCACAAGGTGCCACTGTAAAATGTAAGTCTAAGTCTGAGTAACAGATATTTTATTACAAACGCCATATTCCTCAAAAATGCCAGGACGTGGATCAGAGAAAAAAAGTCCAGGACAATGTTCTTAAGTTCAGTTCTTCTAAATGGCTCAAAATCCCACATGTAGCTTGTTCATTTTTATACACCGGGCCATTGAATTGGTTTCAAAAAAAGTTATACACTGGATTGTGAGTGATTTGCCTAGCTCCAATATTATTGTTCAAATGGTTGATAGTGATTCATCAAGTAGACAGCACAATTTAATTCTTAACAGTAAACAAGCATTAGGCCAGGACCATTCAAGGTTCAGCTGGTATCATTCATACTGCTGCCATTAAAAGGTGGTGAAATTTGGATCCCCTTGAGTCAGGGTCGGCCAGGGGGGATAGTAATATACCAGTATACCCGAAAAAAATTCGCCAAAATGCCCAAAAATACCCAAAATTCATCCAAACATACCCAAAATTAATGGAAGCATTGTATACTGTATACCTGAAATTCAAAGAAAGTGATATACCGAATACCCGTATTTAAGCTGCAATATACTGTACACCCGATTTAAAAAGTCCCTGTATACCGTATACCCAAAAACCCTGCCCGACCCTACTGAGTGAATGATTTAATAATTTGGAAACCAACACTTTCCATGTCCTTTTACTTACCAATTTGTGACCCAGCTCATGAGCTTTGAATTGAGGATGAGAGGCAGGGGGTAAAGTCCATTGTGATCGCATGTCTGGTTTGAATGGTTGCTGGGATAACTGCGCATACAGACAACGAGTAAAACGTATCTGAAACGGATAAATGATCCTTTTGAAAAAATATGGTAAAGCACTCTAACAACATTTTTCCTGCAGATTATCTTTTCAAAGGCTGAAGGTAAAACATCTGTGATGATGCATGTAATGTTTAACACATTTTTTGGTTTTATGCTATAATAGTGACAGTAATAAGATTGGCTGAGGATTTAGAATGTTACATGTACTTGGTTAGCAAACAAAATCAAGAGAAGAAGAATAATTTTATTATTTTGCACACTAAAAATGGAACAATTTAAATTTAAATCATTATGAGAAAGGCCAGCTCTTCAAAGCCTAAAACAAAGAGGTAGAGTGCCTGAGTCATGAAATGGAATCCAGTTTCAAGTCTCACACCCCATCACAGTAGTTTGAAGCATTCTTCTCACTCTTGTATTTCACACAGCTTTCTTGTTGTTGTTTTTTTCCTTCTTTTTCGTCTTAATATAAAAAGAAGCTGAAGGTAGTCCACAGTACCGCTCAAAGGTAAGTTGACAGTCATTCGCGAGTCGCGAAACTCGACTCGAGACTCCATTCTCGATCCTCAAAGATTTCGAGAATCGAGTGTTGAGTCGAGTTTTGCAACTTGTGAGTTAATTCTTTTAAGTTTCAAGTCACAAAAAATAATGAGCTTGATGCTTCAATGATCTCTCGAGAAAGCGCACTTTTGAGTTGTATACGCGTCGAAAAAGTAAAACAGATATCAAGAGCGAGTAGTTCTGTTGAAGAAATATGCACACAGTTTCTGTCGTTCCTTTCCTCAAAGGATCAATGTTGCGATTGTTTACAAAACGGCTCTCTTCACAACCGACTTGAACATGCTCGCTTGACATAACACTTGAAACCTGCAGCTTTTTTGACCCCTATAATAAGCATTATCGATCATTGATTTTAAGGAAAGAGAATGTAATGCCTCGAGCAAGCGATCTCAAATTTTGTGTATTTTTTCTATGGCAGTTAAGTAAAAAGAGAAGCCTGTTGTTGCCCACAACTCAGTTGAATTTAAAGTTTCGATGGAATATGAGCACTCATCCTTTTAACCACAGAACCAACGCGTGGGCAGTTGCATTACGGGATTGTAAATGTTTCAAGTTTCACTTATGCAGCAGGTCTTTTCTATGGGTAACAGGTAACGGGCAACAGGTAACAGGTACCAGGTACCAAGTAATGGGTAACAGGTAATGTGTAACAGGTAACGGGTAACGGGTAACAGGTCATGGGTAACAGGTACATGTAACACATAACAGGTAATGGGTAACAAGTAACAGGTAAGGGGTAACAGGAAATGTGTAACAGGTAACAGGTAACAGGTAACAGGTCATGGGTAACAGGTAACAGGTAACACTTAACATGTAAAACGTAATAGGTAACAGGTAACAGATAACAGGCAACGGGTAACGGGTAATAGGTAACAGGTAACAGATAACAGGAAACTGTTTCGTGATGGGACTAAGCTCGTGTTCAGGTACCGTAAAATCGAGTCGCAATTCCATTGCACTGCTGCCGTCGAATCGAAGACTCGTTAAACAACCATAAAAGGAACTCAAGACGGCAGTGAAAGAGAACTGGGCAGCCGAGACCGGCGAAAGGCCTCGAATATAAGATTTTGCTGCCATAAGCATAATTATTTGGTAAGTTACTACTTTGGATTTCCAATAGAACACAAATTCCAAAGGCCAAGGCAGAAGAGATTTTGGACAATATTTACGTTCCCACATTAGGTGACACCTTAAACATTCCAACGTGTTGAAATTTTACCATTCGGTGACTCCATTCCAGAAAAACTCTTCCTTGACTTTACTTTACTTTGCACTATTTAAGCTTTGCACTATTTTGTACTATTTAAACACAGTCAAACCTTTATTAGTTATAGTACACTAGCTATAGTACAATAATGTTAGTACTTAGTTAAAACAGTAAAACTACTGTTTTACAAGGTTGCCATGCACGTGTGGGAGCCTGATCATTCGTTTTCATAAAATCGATTGATTTCCCTTTTAAAACTACATTTCCTGATGCTTTTTTACTGGAGCTGCCAACACAAATGCCTGTGTTTTTTGTTAAGATTAAAGTTTATAGCTGCATTCTTTTTCAGGGCTAGGGTTAGTACTCAATACCCAACAAAAAAAAAATGGTTAAAAAAAAAATTGCTGTAAGCCTTTGAGATAACTACCAATAACAGCAACTGAACTTTTGCAAAAGAATCGTTTTTCTTCGGACTTTTCGACGCACGGATCCTTTCAGTGAAACAAGGGATCGCAAAACCCAGTACCTATTATGCCGGCAGAGATTACCCGGTTACCCGCCACCCCTTACTTGTTACCTGTTTTCTGTTACCCGTTATCTGCTACCCGTTAATCTGTTACCCATTACCCATTACCCGTTACCCATTACCCGTAGAAAAGACCTGCCGTTCGCTTACAATGACATATGCAAATTTCACATGCGGACGAAGTTGTCCTCAAGCAGATGTCACACAATGCTCTGACTCTCGATTACAGTTATTTCAATTATTCTTACTATTTACGAAATCATCAGAGAATATTTCAAAAGTAAGAATCGTAGCTTCTAGTGTGTAGGGACAAATCAGATACTGCAGGCATATTTACAAGTGCTCAAAAATGTAACTGTGAAAGTGCATGCACAAGCCTTGCGGTCTGCGCTGGTTCGTTTCGATACACTGCCTCTTCACCATGCAATACCATACGTCATGTTTGAGATATAATGGACGCACGATTTGTGTCAGTTCATGCGCATGGTAAATGTATCTGACAAGTTTTGATATAACATGCGAATGAAGATTTTTACCTTAGTTTACTCGATTGCGTAGTGGTGTTGGCCTAATACAGCAATAATTTCATAATATTATACAGGTATGAGTTCCGCTTTTGATTCTCCAAAACGAGCAAGCAAAATTGCAACTATAACTGACCAATCATCTTTTATGTTATAAAGTTTCAGTTTTTGTCATGTTGGGAAAGACATAGTACTGTATTCGGAATTCCAGTTACAATGCCGACTTTTGAACGAGGCTCCTTATTACTCTGATAAATTACATGTCTGTGGTCATTTTTGCCTGGCTTTGTGCCCGGCCCTGATGGAATGCATCAGAAACCTGTGTATTTTTTTCAGAACAAGTGAACAAATAAGATGACAAGGTTTTTATTCTACATGCAGAATGATAATGAAGATACTATTTTTCTCGTGGGCAAAGAACATTGAAAGCTTGCTTAAAGTCGAAATGAATATTGTGTACAAAGGTTCCATTAGTGGAATTGTTCATTTCTTCAAGACAAAAGTCACTTTCTTAAGTTCTTTTCAAGTTTATGCATATTCCAAAGTTCATCTTTCTGGACTCTCGATTCTCGAGCCTTGATTCTTGCGTCTTGACCTTCATGACGCGAGAATGGAGTTTCGAGGATCGAGTCGAGGCTGTCAACTTACCTTTGAGCGGTACTACATACAATCCCAAAAATTGCATCAAAGCATACACAACACAAACCCTGGCCATCAGCATTGTTTTTAGACTAAAATGCTCCATCCTTCTGCAATCCTGTTGAAAATGTTAAAGATAAACTATTAGGAAAGTGGAATACCAACAGTTAGTATCAACCAGTAAAGGTAGTCTGCACTTCAGGTATACAATTAGGGGTAACCATCATGAAATTTCCCTTCCAGTTACCAAGCTGTCATTGAATTATTTCCATCACCTTCCTCCCCTTCAAGAATGCAAGATAGTGACAGAACATGTGTTTGGTGAGGAGCAAACACAAACCGATCAGCCAAAATAAATCTGCATAATTCTAGGATCCTTGGCTAGATCTGCATGAAAAAATAAATAATCTTCAAAAGATATTATTAACCCTTTAAGCCCCGAGGGGTTCCCCATTGACGAGTAAAATCGTCTGGGCCGTTAGACAGAGTAAAATCTATAAGTGCCATTTGGCACCATCGGGGCTGAAAGGGTTAAAAGGGGACATAGTTTTTTCACGCTGTTAGCTTAACCCTTTAAGCCCCGAGGGGCTCCCCATTGACGAGTAAAATCGTCTGGCGTTAGACAGAGTAAAATCTATAAGTGCCATTTGGCACCATCGGGGCTGAAAGGGTTAACAAAGATCCTCACCTAAAGGACTCAGTTTATGGTGGGAATATTTTACAGTCAAACTATTACATTCTAACCAAACGTATGTGTCTAAAGTCAATATACTGAATACACAAACCTTTAAATCCGCAGAATCCCGTTCATAAAATGCCTGAACAATAGGGCTGATCAAAGACGGCTTTTCATCCAGAACATATTTCACTTCTGCTGGGACATAACAATGGGCATGATGGAAGATATTTTGAGAATGCTTGGCAAGTCTGTAGGGGCAACACAGTATTGTGTTAAGAATTGGTTCAAAAAAGTCATTCTGGAGAATTATCATTATTATTATTATTATTATTATTATTATTATTATTATTATTATTATTATTATTAAATTCTCTCCAGTTGTCGGGTGTTCTACTGGGTAATGTTGATTGTGTCTCAGCAACTCCCCGTAGC
>NC_090877.1:23970615-23993115 GCF_036669935.1 Montipora foliosa | reverse complement strand
TGGCTTATTTAGTCGTAATTTTTTCCTCGTTTGGTTTAAGTTCTACCAAGGCAAAAATGATTTTCTTTCTCCCTTGTGCTTTATTTTGTTGCCCTCTGAGTACAGAAGAAACAACAACAAGGAAGGTATGTATTACACAAAACCTTTTTTTTTATTTCAATGAATTTAAATTTTACCTGGTTTATTTTGTTTCAAAGTAAGCTTAACTACAGTAATTTAATTACAGTAGGTATTTTCCTAACCACAGTAGCCATGCTGTGACCAAATCTGCAGATTAACGCAAGGACATAATGGTACTTATTGCTTAGCTAGGGTTTGGCTGTCGCTGAAGCCTTCTTTTTTGTAGGCTCTGGTATTACTATTGCTTTACTTCTTAGCTGTATAATAGCAGTCTCTTAGAGCGACGGAATAGCGACTATCCCGTCGCTCTAAGAGGGAAATAACCTGGCATCCAGGACAGGTTGTACTTTAATCTGTAAAAATGGCAGGAGACGAGGCCCAGTATTTATGAGTCTAGCCGATTCATATAGAGGCATTTTATGGCCATAATGATGCGGAAGCCTTGAGACCTTACAGACCTTTCCCAGGCTTGACGACAAGATGAAAGGGCTCACTTTGCCAAATGAAATCGTCAATAAGTGGACTTAGAAAAGCCAGATACTTGGCAAGACGGGCATCCAAGTTTCTCTCACTGATAAAAAAGTCTCCATCCTTGATAAAAATCTTGTACTTTACAGCGTTTTCCATTGCATGCAGATCTTGCCCCAAATTGCCGCAAACATTACGTTTCACCCGCCATGTTGTTTCAGCGTTCAACTGGTACCCAGTCCGCTAGAAACGCTTTCAAGGAAGTCCACAACAATGACAGTCCACAACAACAGAATGGGTGTCGGACGTGACGTATACGATATGTATGACACGTAAGCAAGAACTTCAAATTTCTCTTCATACCCCGCCAAGGTTCGAACTCACGACGTTACTCACAGTTGTCTGATGCTCCACCCAGTTCCGAGCTAACCAGTCGGCGGTAAAATTTTTGCAAATTACGATCATCGTAATACCTTAAATCCCATATTAATTTCCCCCATCCCTTATAAGCCCCCTTCCCCCCTTAATCCCTTCAACCAGCCTGACTTTTTAGGGGGTCAGAACGCACTTCTTACGATAGCTCTCGTGATTGGTTCAGAACACAGTGGGAACTCAACGGTACATAACAATGGAGCCTACTCCAAAACACAATAAAACAGAGGTCGAAAAGAGCTGCGTGGTGATTGGTTGCGGCGGCTTCTTTACATGCTTTGCAGAAATGCCTAATCATTGCGTTTAGGCAAAGAACGCCCGTCCACCCAACCCCCCCCCCCCCCCCCCCAACAAAAAAAAAAGGAAAAGTACGACATATTACGGGTTGGCAAAGGAAGTCAATGATTAGCTCCCTCTTCTTCTTTCTTTATTTATTTGTACCGGTATTTGTACTCTCCCTATTCTTTTGCCTCCATCCCCTCCCCCTCCCCCCTTTGCCACACCCACCCCATCCGCGTTCCTGATACATCCCGTTTCCACGTTTCCCGGCCTTCACAGTTTTTACTGAAAAAAATAAATCATTGATACGCTTTTTTATTTGCCATAGATAAAGGGTGCTTTCCAATAAGCCAAAATTTACGGAAATTTCGGGCTGAAGTCAAATAAATGGAAAGGTCCATTTCCGTTCGGTCCGACCGGAGGTTGTCCTCTTTGACCGGTCGGTCCGGTCCGACAGAAAACGTCCCGTTCCATTTACAAAAATTCTCCTTCCCAGTCGCATTTCACTGTGATGTAACCGAAATGTCGGTCGAAACGGGCATGTACTAAAACCGGGAACACCGGAACACCGGAACACCCTGGAAGTAACCCAAAACCCTCAATTTGGTTAACCCTAGGCCTAGCTAGGCCTTAAGTTGGTTTTTAGGCCTAGGGTTAGCACACCGGAACACTGCGGAACACTCCGGAAGTTAGGGTTAGCCCTCAATTTTTCTAACCCTAGGCCTAAAAACCAACTTAAGGCCTAGCTAGGCCTATAGGTTTAGCCAAATTGAGGGTTTTGGGTTACTTCCAGGGTGTTCCGGTGTTCCGGTGTTCTTGGTTTTAGTACATGCCGTCGAAACGTAAATGGAACGCTTCAGTCCGGTTGGAAATTGACTTTTGATGGCAAATGTCGTTCCATTTTTCCTTGGTTAGTTCCACTGGTCTCGGACCTGATGGTCAGGCATAATGGAACGCATCTAAAATGAAATTATTTTTTCCAATGCTCTTGCGGCAGCGTCTCATCCATTCTCAATCCCTGCTCAACGATGATACAATGTGCACGTGTATTTTGTCATGCATTTCCTATTTGCTTTAAAAATGGACCAAACGAGTCAGTTAACTACGAAAGTAACTTGGCAATCAAAATGACCAAGAATGAGATGGTGCAAAACAGATTGTATACTTCAGATGAGATAGACCCTCAGTCTTTCACTGGTCAAGCTTCCCCAACTTTCGATCTTAAAAATTAACGCGCTTTTCCGGCGAGAACTTCCGTTTCGGCTCAACCACAGCTTTGAAACACGGCGTAGGGTAATAGAAAGCGAAGATAATTTTCCATGTAAGTTAACCAATTTTCTAAAAAAGAACTTGATAGAGATGGCAGATATAACATTGAAGAGACTTTTTTTTCAAAAACATTTTATTTCCCATCTCCGGATATTTGTGGAGGTCTTCGTGTTTCACTCGAAAGGAGTATCGCCCTGAGGGCCGAACTCAACTCACACTCAAAGTATTAAACTTTATTGCAAGGCGTTATCATCAATAGATTATTTTGCCATTACTATCTTTTATAGCTCTTAAAACAAAGCAGAGCCTCAACTGATCTCAACTGATGTCTGCGTTGACCACAAAAAATTCGAACAAAGAAAATAATTTCCAATTTTTTTTTTCCGGAATAAGTATTCTCAGTTCTGTTGTAAGGAAAAACTCTCTAAATAATTAACGAAGCCCGTGGTTGTATAGTAAACTTTAATGTACTTGGCTTTTTTCCTGTCTGGTGGATTTGAAATTTGTTGAAGCCTAATGTCAGCATAACCATAAAAAACCAAAAGGCATACACAAGGAGTCTTTCCGAGTAATTTTAGCCAATGACGTGTTACGCCATCAACCGTGACAAACCATTGATCAAAGTGCTTTGCAATTTAAATTGCCTTTCCGTTTCGAGTTGACAGGCAGCGGGTGACGCTCGAATAAAACACGACGCTACCGTTTTTTCCTTCTTCAGTTGGTCGTTGATGAGACACGGTGAGGAGCAAGGAAAACCGAGTACGCGTTTTCGTCGAATCGTAAAGATAGGGACAAAAATTATTCGACTGTGTCGTCAATTCTGTTACACTGCTCGCGTGGCGTTGCGAAGTGGACAGTTGGACAGTTGCACGTAATTCAGTACAAGAAATCGGAGGCACTGATCCTGAAAAAAATCAGCGAGTATCGCTGGAAAGGGATGTCTCGAGTAAATCGTACTTTCCAGACAATCAATATTTAAACTCATTTTCCCGGGAAATAAAATAATGAATCAACCAGCAGATAACAGAGGACTTCAAGAATTCGACGATGAAATATTTTCTACTTTGCGAGGTACGTATACGTTTACTGACTCAATTCCTATATATTGATCGTCAGGTAAAGGATTTAAGTTATCTTCAACAAAGCGGTTTCAAGACATTTAGTGGATTCATCCCAACAGCAAACAGAAAATTTGTGCTCAAATCCACGTCGCATTTACGTGCATGAAACTTTTGTAAACAAAGCATCTATCTGCTGCCAAATAGAGGAATGTCCACGAGATTAAAATGTTCCCGTTTATGTGACTAAACAATGACTAAACAGACAGAAATGTTACCATCGATTACCATCGAGAGTAAAATTTATCGTTATAATTTTTCTTGCCAAGAACATATTACTAAGAAACTATTACGGACTCACGGCTCTCATTAAGAATTGAAATTACTGTGGGAAGATTGTTTTAGTTAAAATTGAATTTTCTCTGTTTGAAATATTTAAAACAAGTCTTATTTTAATTTATGATTGCCGACAATCATTATTTGGAACAATGGAGAAATTAAATGGAAGTTTGTTGAAAACGTTTTGAATAACCACAACATAGTGGAAATCGAAAAAAAAATTATTCAAAACAGTGTCCGGCCAACAAAAGGCTTTGAAAACTTGAAGCTTTTTAATCTGCTCACAGTTTTTTCATGGTCTATCGTTTAAATTTTGCTGTTTAGCAAAAAAATTACCAAAGAGGTGATGGGGGCGTTCAAAATCGAAAAGAGGAGACGACAACAAAACGACAGGCGGTCTACATTACTTATTCTTTGTATTGATCAGATAGTTTCACTTCTATTGTAAACTCGGGTCATTCACTGTTTGGAGATGCTCAGGGAAGAAAAACCATGGGTTTGCCGAAAACAAGAAAAATAATCACTTTTTATGATTGATTTTTGCAGGGTAGGATTTGCAAAAACCGCGAAACCCCGCCGAATAGGTTGCCATGTGTAGACCTGTGACCATTGGTAATACTCGAAAATAATACTTCAGGCATGAGTTGTCATTTATAAATAGCCTTTAGAGAAATCTATTTTTTAGCCGTGTCTTAAAACGCAGATACATTTCCGTTTTCTTTTTGCGCATTTCCTTTGTCTCTTTTCGGCTGGTTACAAAATTCAAACTATCCGTTTTCAAGGAATCGGATCGAGGGACCGTAATGTTTTCCCTTATTTTCCACCCGAACTGAACTTGTTCTATCCCTCAGCCGAAGTGTTCTGTCTCAAGAATTTAAAAACCTCCATTAAGTTGCAGTGTTATTAGACATGTACCTAAAAATAGTTGAAGTACGTTTGCCGATCGGGCTTGGCAGTGACGTTTTTGTTTACTCCGGAGAAACATTTGCTGACCTCCTCCTTTGCCTGGCTACTTTTGTTTGTTTGTATCGGTTATTGAGACTTATTATAGGTCTTTGACATTTTCTATTTATTGACCTCATTGCTCTCCCGCAATCTGCAAGAGCGTTATAAGGATCAGTAAATGTACTCCGTTGTCTAGGCTAGTCTGTGTTAATTCCTGGGATAATATTCCTGTTTGCGAACCATTTTATCGTTGATTGTCAAACAAACTTTTAATAATGAATGACAACGAAAAAGAAAAATATTGATTCTGGTGACTTTTCAAGACCTGTATTAGAATAAACCCGAGGCTGGGAATAAGATTTGTAACAAGGCCAATTACTTAATGACAGAGCAGGGATTACTAGTCTCACCTATGTAAGGTCTATTGTTACATTTTTCTTTTGTTGTACGAAGGTTTCGCCTGAGGTTCAAAACATCCCGAAAACGTAACCAAGCGTTGAGCCAATATGTAGTACCAAGTCGGCGTTATGAAAGCTTTCGTGTTGAAATCGCAAAAAAGTGAGAAAGTCCAGCCTCAGTATTAAACTGCGTAGTTATGGAATTACAATGCACGACTGATCATTGGACAGAATTTAAAAGCAGAAAACTCGGAAATCGATATGTATATAGCTTGGAATTCTTATCAAACACAAAATCGTTAGCGGATTTTAACTTGGATTAGTTTGTTGAATTTTTCGGTATTAATCAGTGATTTCCATCAACAAATCTGCGGCGAGAGTTCGTTAACGATTCGAAATTCGATCGTATGAGGATCTAGACTTCAATCTGAACTACCAAAGTGGCGGATAACTGAGAAGCAAAGAAGAGGTGGAAAATAGATAGCATTTTAAGTAACACTATCTTGCATTACCAGCAACGTATACGTACTGCCTGTCCAGAAGTAATTTCTTAGGGCACAAATGCAAAATGGGGCACTTCAGCCGAAATTAAAACAACAGCATGGAAGTGCTTCTAGAATACATGAGTACAACAAAGAGGATCTAAGACGTCGATTGTGACGGTGGGCGTTATCCAATTTTGTTTTTTTTTTTTAAAACAGAGTTGCACTTAATTTGGGACAGTTCTTTTTAGTTAGAGTTGTGGATTGTCTTAAAGACGCCGAAAGTTCAGTAACGTTTAGTAAATATCGTCTTTTTCTCAACCTGTTCTGTTTTCAGGAACTCAACCAGCAGACGTCACCACAGTTCCGTTCGTGTCGTGATCTCCGTTAAGTTTGTATGTTGTTCATCGGCAATCTTGATATTACCGAATTAGCGTTATCATGCAGACAGCTGAGGCAGTTTTTCCTGACCCAACTATTAATATTGGCTGTGATTAGCGTGACTGGGAAAACAAATTATATATTGCGGTCGCTGTCTAATATCTTTAAAAGTGCTACCGTAATTTTTGATAATGTTTTTTGTTTTTTTCAAAAAAAGAACAAACGAGAACGAGGAAAACAAGTAACGGTTCGCTACTCATCCGACAAAGGCCGGCGAAATCAGCTGTCACATTTTTTTTTCATGTCATGTCATGAGCGCATCGGCATTGAGTCGTGAAAGCCTAAGGGAACGCAGATTACAACTTTTGTTATTACATGTACTTTACAGTTTTCAAGCGCCCTTGACAATTCGTTTTTCAGCTGTATTCAACGCATGCAATTTTGCACGCATAGGCCGTCTACACGGTTTAACAAGGCAATATTCACTTGATGAAACCCGAAACATAGAGAAACTCCAGAAGTGAATTTTTTTACAAACTTTTTTTCATTAGAAAGACTTCGCATTTAACTTGCCCAAGTAATAAGCCAAAGAGAACTTAGAAGATGATTTATTTTTGAAGAGAAATTCTGGGAAAGAAGTTGCTATTTTAAGTTTTTCTTTAAGTAGAAATAAACGGGAACTGAGTCATTAGGCAATAGATTATATTGAGGCTATTTTGGCAGTTGATTTCATCCGGCCCACTACAATTTCCCCTTGGCGAAGGACACCATTTGCTAAGGGTTTGTCCAATTAGGTGAGGTATTTTCGTGATTTTAGTTTGGGAAGCTTTATTGAAATATCCTCAAATGATTTTACACTGAACATTTTGCAGGCCTGTGGGCCTTGGCAGTTGTGCTCAATTTATGTAACTATCCAAAAAAACCTTATGACATTGGCCATTCTAATAAATTACGATGTAATATTGTAAAACTTTTATATGCATATATAGTTAAGAAAATACAAGTAGTAAAATTCGTAGTTGCTCATGAACTAAAAAAAAAAAAAAAGCTAACGAGATACTATTTACTATTTACTATTTCGTAGTTTTGGCAGATGATCCACCTTTGTGAGCGTCAATAGTTGTCTTTCCTAAGTTGTTATCTAATATGCTGATCACTTCTTTTTCGAGATCTTTGTAGTAAACTGCGAGAAAATCAAACACTACTTTATTGAGATTTACTTTTTTATGACCCGGGTATAAGTTCTTAATACCTAGTTGTAAATCTATTTATCTTTCTTCCTGGGTTTCATATTGTTCCTTCCATGATGATCCATTCGTTATTCTTCTTATCCAATACACTGATATCCGGTCTATTTGCGCCATGATTCACGGGACATATTTTCCAATTTCCAAGCTACGTCCCACGAGTCCTTGCTTTCAATTGTTGTTCTCTTAGCTTGGTTGCGGATAACATTGCTTGTATGACTGTGGGGTAGAATGCTCAGATTCGTGAAATCCGTATCTTTCCTGTAAAGCATGGTACACGGGGCGTAGCATTCTGTCGTGTCGTGCTTTATACAGTGACTGTGCTATGTGACAACACTGAGCCACGGAGTACGTGTGATACTGTCTTCTGACCTTTAGAACAGAGTCGGCGGGACAATTCGTCTACGCCTGTTCGTGTAACTTTTGGAATCTATAGGTCTTTGTGTTAAGGAGTTGCTGTCTAATGCTTGTATCTACTGACATGACTGTATCCGGAATGTTCTTCCACCGTCTAAAGATGTCGTATGAGTGGGCTGATATTTCTGGATCCTGGCAGTGTTGAGTCACAAACTTTCCGATCCATGGCTGTTTCATGACTTCATTTTTGCGTTTCTTCATACTTGCTTTATGGATGATCTGTTTTATTTTCATGGGTTCTTTGACCTTCACTATTGTTACGTTGTCAGTATCTTCCAAGACTGTTACGCAATCCTGTAAGTGGCAATTAAGATCTGGTTTTTCTGCATACCTTTTGGCATCTTTTGGCACAATGTATATGCCATAATTTACTACTTGCAGAAGTAAAGGTTTATGGCGTTCAGGAACCGGCTCTTCAGCCTTTAAGATCATATCTGTATGACCGCAAACAAAGGGTAATATGCAATAACAAGTGCTCTAGCTGGTCACCGTTACGATGTGGCGTCCCACGGGGAAGTCTCCTTAGTCCTTTATTGTTTAATATCTTTATGAATGAAATTGTCACCGTCTCATCCCTCCGCCTCTATGCAGATGATACAACTCAATATACGGCGGATAATAGCCCAGTTGTACTTCAACATTTATTAAACCAAGACATGGAAAGACTACCGGTCAACGGGGACAAGACCCAAGCCATGATCCTTGGGAATTCATCCTATCGATATGACCTGGAGTTTGCGGGCACTTCCATTGACATTTTTTAAAGACCACTTAACTTGAGATCCTTGGGACATGTTTGGATAATAAGTTCTCTTTTAAAGAACATATAAATGTAATGTTGAAGAAAGTATATGCTGAGATAGCCGCACTTCGCCGCCTTAAGCGCTTAGTACCTGCAAATACTCTGCTTCTTCTTTATTTTGAGTTCTGCAGCTGTTTACTTATGGGCATAGGTAAAACACTTAACAAGAAACTGGAAGATGCAAACTATTATGGTCTACGAACTATAATGAACATGGGGAAACTACTAATTATCATAATTCTTATTTTATGAATCAGTTCTTAGGATGGTAGACATGAATACATCAGAGCATAGACGTCTAGAACAATCTTTGATAATATTTTTTAAATGCTTTAAGGAGAATGGTCCAGGCTATGTAGCCAATTTATTCAAACGCCGACTTACACCATATAATCTTAGAGGCAGTGGTCTAAACGTAGTACAAATTTCATATAATAGTAGATTCTGTCATGGCTCATATACGTATATAATCTCGCGTATCTGGAACCAGTTGCCGTTAGTTGTAAAAAATGCACCTAAGGTATCATCCTTTCGTAGACTTTTAAATAAAATAAATTTTACCGGCTGTCAACGCAGTAATTGCCTTTGACTTAATTTATTTATATAGATATACGCCATTTTTAATTTAACTAGTAAGACATAAGCAATATAGGTTTTTTTTTGTATGTACATAATACAACTGTAAATTAATATTGGTCAAACACTAGCTCGGGGGACTGGGAGACCTCCTTGTGTGTAAATTGACATGAAATAAATTATCTTATCATATCTTAAAAGCACTTTAATTAATACTCTTTTAATACTGACCACAAGTTTCTTTGTTCTTTAACACTTCTTGGAATGATTTGACTAATTCACTGTTGTTTATAATGGGCTACTTTAAGCTTTGTATTCTTCTTGTACAGTGACTTCATTTCAATCAATCGTTTTCCTCCTTGTTGATTCATGCTTATGCTTTCCACTGCACTCATTGATTACATGTCTTGTTAATCTATTGAGTTCTTTAAGGTTGTTAATACACCAATCGGTTGACCTTATTATTATTATTATTTATTTTTATTTTTTATTATTATTTTTATTAGTACTAGTAGTTGTATAGTAATATGATTTTTTTTATTTCTATTTTTAATTTCTAACGCTACACGCGGTGCTAGGCTTAAAAACTCTCCAATCACAGTCTCAATAATTATGGCTTCATTTTGAAATAAAAAAATAATAATAATACGTGACATGCTAAACACCCTTACTCGCAGTCCGAGACTGAATTGCTAAGGGCGCGGCTCAACGAGATCGGACCGAATGAGCTGCGCTGCCGGCTAGGCGCTCGGCCCCTGAGCACGACCCATGTATGACCTCGGAGCACAGCACCACAGCCTGATGGAATAGGCTGTGAGTCGAACTTTTGCTCGTCTAAGTCTGTTAAAATTGGCTGATCGATTACTTTGAAGTTGGTTTTACGACTGACAGTTAAAAGCCGTTTTTGTAGACTGAAATGTATTTCTGATTTTTCTTTTTCTCTATCCATAGACGTGGAAATGTTTCTCAGCGATCTCTCAAATCAATCCTTGCAATTGAGGCAAGTACAGAAACGGGATGAACTCTTAGAAACCGTGGTTGAACTTAGGAGAAAACTTAGAGATCACAGAGATTCACAGATGCTTATGAATGGTAATAAATCACCAAGACCCAAGAGAAAGAGTTTCCCTTGCGCTGTGTTAAAAGACAGCATGCACTCATACGTGGCGCATTTGCAGAAGACAAGTGTGAACGGAAAACTTAAGCCACCAGGGTCACCCGAGATACAGCGGTCTGTAGACAAACCTCAAATGCGCCCGCGATCTGTTTCTTGTCCTGACATCCGTTTAACTCTTAGCCATTCGTGGAGAACATCTCTCCCTAAAGTGCCTGAAAACGATGAACTTACCGTAGATTGCGACGAAGGATCGTAACACCCGAGGTTTTTAATATAGGTGCTTTACAATGTCAACGAGGGTCAACACGGTTTGCAATGGACTCTTCCTGGTAATTTGCAGATTGAGCAAAGGACGTCAACTGAGTGTTGGGTGGTTTCGTCCAAAGTTTTAACAAATTGTTCGCTCTAAAAGAGTCAAAGGGGAAAACGCCGCCCTTCGGGTTGCCTTCCGTAGTTCACGAGGGAACTTTTGCAAAGAAGACAACGATTACAGGAACGTCATTGTAAAATACTTGTTTGATATCATGAAGTAATTGTTCCAATTTGCCGGTTCAGTCGTATCTTAAATGTGCATTGATTGGCATAAGTAGTGAGAAAGTTAAGAATTCAGCGTAGTGGGCTCAAGTCCACACAGGACTTCAAATTTGGTCATTGCATTTCTTTTAAATCATTGTCGGCACCAAAGTAACTATGCCAAACGCTTTTTATTCTTGCTCATTAAAAGTGGAGATTTATGGCGTTCAGGTTGCTCTCCCCGTTGTTGTTACTTAAAATCCTTAACTTGATAATAACAGCACTGGAAAATGTCAGTCCCATTTTGAACGAGTGTCAGGCGGTTTCTCTCACGTGAAGGCGCTGTTATCTTCAATAAGCCGAGGTAGTTTCCTCGAGCAACTTGTCGAAAAGCGTTGGGGAACATAGGACCGACTTCTTCTTGTCGACTTGTCTTCTCGTCTTGGGGCAAATATAGCCGGATGTTATGGACAAGGCCAAAGTTTCCTGCAGTTAGCGTCCAAACGAGAAACCGAGAAAAGATTTGCCAAGATTATCCTTAAATAATATCTTTTAACCTCTTTCTTTTACAAGACTTTTTGCGAAATGTGGAAGTGATCCTCGCACTTAATCAAAATGGCCGCTGTATCTGCAAAAAGGTCTATTAGCCAATATCAAAAATACCATAATACTCTTTGTTTGTCCCTCCAAAATTCTGCATAAGCATTGTTTCCATTTTCTCTTGGGACCATTGTAAGTCCCAAGAGAAAATACAAACAATGCTTATGCAAATTTTGGAGAGACAAACAAAGAGTATTATGGTATTTTTGATATTGGCTAACTGAACGTTGAAGTTATTTGACTGAAATGTACTGATCATTGCTATCGTTCCATGAGAACTTATTATTTCACCGTAGTGGTATTTGAAAGTTACATATCAGAATGATGATATTACAAACAGTTCTCTTTTTAGAAAATGAAGGAACGATCTCGTGTGCTACTTTTTTGTTCTTACCACATTTTGAATTTTGACGTCATCTGAGATCTTATTACTGAAGTCTTTTTTTAATTGGGCCAAACATCACTTCGTCTGGATTGTGGTTCCGTCTTTCAAGATATCTTTAAGAGGAACTAATAAGGGATGGACCATTTTATTTTTTGAGGGGGGGGGGGGGGGGGGTTGGATGTTGGGGAGAATTGGGCAATTTTATCTTGCTAAGATTTTTTTTTGTTCGCCTTTGGGTTCAATTCCCACCCTGACCAGAGTTTTTCTCTGCTCTTGAGTGGGCCATATTCATTAGTAGGGCTAACGTTCAAATGGTTTACATGGGTAGAAAATAGCACTTAACATCACCCTCTCATAGTTAATCGCATTTTACGTTACGAAAGCTGTCACATCACCCGATTTATTGACTACTTTTTAAACTTCTATTAATATTTATATCGTCTAATGTTTTTTGTCTTTTCTTTTTGCGTTACATTGTAAATGAAAAAAAAAACAATTTATTTCCTAACTCCCTTGATAGCGTTCCCTTGAAGCTGAAGATATATCCTCAGGCACCAAAACCATAGATACGTATTTTCAAACACACTAGTTACGAGAAATCAACTAGGTCTATTTAAAGGCCCACCTTCAACTGACAAGCTCTTCGACCGTTTGCTTTTGTTTATGGAAATTCGCATCGCTTATTGTAGCCATCTGATTGGATGGATTTTAGCTTTGGCGGCATTTTCATATATGAAAATTGTTTCACAGCACGCAATGCCTGTCGGTTGAAGGTGGGCCCTTGATTACCAGCTTATTACAACAGAAACTTATTTCAGTTCCCGCGCACGCTATGGTTCCAAAAAACAAAAAGCTTCACGAAAAAAATTATGTTACTTACGTTTTTCTCCAAATTTGGTATGTCAATTGTGAATGAAATAAGCCAATCATCTACCAGGCTTTAGCCTGGAAAATTGAGAAGGTCATATAAGAAACAGCCCTAGCTCACAAAGCTTAAGATAATGGCCACCTTGATGAAGAACTTTATGTTGTTCGTTTGTGCAAACGTAATTGCTAAAGGATGGGGAAAACACCAGGGAAACAATTTCAAGAAATTTTAGAACGGCAACTGTAAAATAACATCGAGAAATGGAGGTTACAACGATGAAGATAAACGTTTGCGTGCGAGCCATTATTTTGAGCACATGTTTTTTCGAGGAGGCTTAAACCAGTTTGAACACTTTCAACAAACTTTACTATTTTATACGCCATATGAAACACCAATAGATGCTTAACAAGATGAACTCATTAATGTGACGTAATTAGTTACCATGCCAACAAAAGAGACATCTAAAAACAGCCTATGTTTTGTCTGTAAAGCCATATATCTCAAAAAATAACTTCGTGACCCCCATTTTTCATTGCTGGAGAGTGATTAGCACGCTAGGATAAAACTTTCTGGAAAGTTTTAAAAAATTCTTTGCAGCAGATTCATAGGCACCTTCACAAATGAAAAACTTTAAAATGGCTCTGAATGCGCTCAGGAGAATTTTTTTAAACTTTGCTGAGAATTTTGTCTTAGCCTGCTAATCACTTTTCAGCAATAAAAAATTGAGGTCACCGAGTTTGTTTTTGAGATATAAGCGCTTAAACACAAGTGTTTTTTTTATGGTTCTTTTGTTGCCATGGGAATTTATTACGTCACGTTAATATGTGCATCAAAGTATTGGTGTTTCAAAGGGTACCATAACATTGCCATTAAGTGAAACAGTGTTGCAGAGTTAATCTTTCTAATAACACACTCCCTCCAAATTTTTGAAACCGCGGTTTGAGCTACCTTTTTCGCGTTGATCATCAAATTAAACTCTCATGAATGAAAATTTCATAATTTGGACTTAAAAATTCGAAAAGTTGGGCAAAAAAAACGGTTTTGAACAAAGGTTCATGTTTTTTGCCCACCCGAAGACCGAAGTTTAATTAATTACTATGCAAAAACACACTCGCCTTTGTTTTCCGAATAGAGAAATGACCAGTGTTGACACATATAAATTGAAAAATTCAAAATAACTCACAGATTCTTCTTTTTTTAGCCAAATTTGGTGGAAATATTGGTTAAATCAAAGGAAAAAACGTCCTTTTCACCTTTTTGCACGAGAACATGTAATTTTGAATTTTTCTCCATATTGTGAAATATTTTTGCAAAATTTTGTACTTACGGTAATTTTTGAAAATTCCTTGGCTTTCATGCTGAATATTTTTTTTACTGAAAAGCCTATTTTACAACCTTAAAAATGACAAATTGTAAGCCACATTGCTAAAAACAAAATTCCAGGGCCCAGTTGTTCGAAAGCCGATTAACTTAATCCAGCGTTTTAGCCCGGTTTACACTACAGAAAATTTTTGGCACGGCTCGGGTGAAATTGGCACAGGCCCTCCAAAAAAAGGTTCGGCTCGGATAAAATTTGCAGTGTAAACAACCTGTCAGTACCAAATTTCATCCATGCCGAACCAAAATTCTTACCCGTGCTGGGACCTTCGACGGTAAAAATTGTTTAATGTAAACAAAGTTTGCTGTGCTCTTTTTTGGCACCCGCGCCAATTTCACAGGAGCCGTGCCAAAAATTTTCTGTAGTGTAAACCTGGCTTTTGGTGTCATTTTTTCAACTTTGGTTGAAGGGTTTCTTTTACTAATTTTTGTTTTTCAAGATTGATTTCTTCTAATGTAAAGTTTTGCTGAATATCAGCGTTGAACAACATTTGCAAGCAGAGAAATAAACTCCTTGGTTAATTTTTCATCTGGGATTAGCGCTAAACGGCTTTTGAACAACCGGACCCAGAAATGTTTATTATTTTCACGGGTCTTTGAGGACCCATGTTTTCAACTTGCAATGGTCAGTGTGTGGATCTCAAAGCTTAAAATGCATTTCCAGTTGTGCACTACGTTCACATTTGCTTGACAACTAAAGCTGCACTGAGAGGTCGGTTAACTACAGTATCTTGAATATTCTTATCTTGATCTACGGTGTACATCACTTTTACATCAGTTTCTACGATGATCTGGATCAACCACTGAAAGTCAGGTTGCTAACGCTGTAAATTTAATCAAGAAGTTGCAAATCATCCCCTTCGTAGTCACAATTGATCAGAAGCTGCCGAGATATCGACAGACCACCCAGAGTCTTATTTCGATTGAGGTATGATCGGGATGATGAAAAGTGTGAAAGCAGTTTAACGCAATGGTAAACCAAGCGTGATATCTGCGATAACACAGCCAAAGCAACAAAGATGCAAACTAAGACTGGAACTAAGCTCAGAGCACCCAGCTCGATCCATTGTAAAACGCGAAAGAGGTTTTGATTGGGTCCAGCAGGCTCGATCCCCTCCGACAAATAAGTTGCCTCTGCCAAGCTGAACGTGCAAATCGCAACCAGACTCACAAGCGAAATGGTTTCAAAGATGTTGGCTTTGAGGTCACGAAAAGGCCTTAGTGAAAGGTGGTGGACAAGGATCATGATGCATGCCATATCTAAAGTAACAAATCTTGTGGCAGAGTCAATAACAAATTGTGAATTGAATTGTTATCAAGATAAATCTACGGCCAGTTAGAATGCTCTCCCAGTAAAGTGTCCCACTGTCATTACTGGACGGCTCACGAAATGCTTCATGGAGGACCTTCTTGATTTCTTCCGCATCCTCGAGATTCCATATGAAGGGCACATCTTCGTTTTCTGATTTCCTGCAGTGACGAACGAGCCACAGGACAAGACAGGGCAGAGGAAATGCACATGCTATCAAGAATTCCTTTGCTGACACTTTGTCTTTGGCGAGCATCAGTGATCCCCAAAAGAGAACCAAAATAAGAGGAATAACGAAGACCATTATGAAACCAATGAGAATGTACTGCAACCATTGCCAACATTGGATATTTCCATCTATAAAAAGACGCCAGCTTATCCCCATGGGAACGCAGTGCATGAGTTTAAGGGTTGTATCTGCCAACGTTTCGTATCCAAGCAACAGTGTTTCCAAGGCAACGGCCAGGTACAGCGTCAACTTTGGGGGAGAGATTTTCTTACTTGCTGCCCAATGGATGATGTAGATGAAGCCAATGGCCAAGAATATTGCAAAGAATTTTAAGCAAAGAAAAAGCTCTTTGGTGACTACATTGAGACCAGGAAATGGACAATCGATGCTGCCGTACAATGTCTTTACCTGGAAATTAAAAATCGCTATGACTGATGGGATGAATGGCAACAGGTGTAGGGTTTCCTCTGGTGACTTTAACATCAGTAGTTCTGCGACTTGATAAAAATAGAAAATAATTTTAAGATATCCAGGATCGTGTGTTTCCTCGTCGGCTTCACGTGAAGTTAATGTTTGTGTATCGTCGTGTTCAGGGAGTTCCTTAAACCAAAAAGTTTGCTTATACAAAACAGAAAAAATGGGAGGCTTGAAAACGAAATAGGCCGCAAACGCGATGACGTAGATGATTGTCGCTACCCAGAACCAATGATTGTGACACTTTTCGTTCTTCGTACATGACGTTGAATGCAGGGCCTCGCTGTATCCTTTGCAACACTGTCCACAAAGTGTGCCTGATCTGTTACCATAACAAGCATTGTAAGGATGACGGATGGAATGACTAGGGCTGATGCAGTAACCTAATGGACAGGGAAAAAACTGTATTCTTGAAGGGTCTTTTGATGTAGGCAATCCCCAGAAGTTCTGTTTGGCTTTAATGCTACCACTTTCGCACGATGCACCGTAAGGACACTTTCGACACAAAGTATTCTTGACGACATTCAGACCAGTTGTCATTCCTCTCTTCAGACTGTAAAAATCACTGGCGCATTTATCGCAAAACATTGTGATGTAATTCAGCTCTATCGAACACGTGGTAAGGTTGTTACCTTGTGAGAACTGAAAATTTTCTGCTTTGTTTGCTTCATCCATTTTCATGTTTTTTTCTGATGGACATCGAAACGTGGTTAAATCATCAACTTTTAGTGAGCTTGCTCTCGTTATCGTGAAGATTGGATTGAATTTTCTGTTCATGTTCGCTGTAAAAGATGAGTTGCTAATCCTTACTAGGCCAGCACTCTCAGAGTGCACAAAGCTCCCTGTACTTGACATTTCAGTAGAGGTTTTACTATCATCGAGGAAGATGCTATTCTCAATGCTGAGTCTGCCATAACCCGTCTTCATGTACACGTGACCGCTGGCTGTAAAACCTTGGTTGTCTTTGAAAGTACAGTTCTTTAAAATAACATTGCCATTCAATAAGTTCAGAGCTCCCCAAATACCAACGTTACCTTCGAAGCTGCTGTCTTCAAATGTAACAGGCATTTGATGTGAATTATTCCATAAAAATCTACTTTTATGATTTGGGGAGTTTTAGGCATGAATCTGGAGGATCTTCGTCCGAAAACTGGATGTCCACAGTTGCTCTTTCACGCAATTGATAGATATACTGGGTATTATTTATAAATTTGCAGTTCTTCACCCAAATTTTCCCACGAACATTCTTTTGGATGGCCACATGCAGAGCACTATTGTGTAATCCCTTGAAGGTGACGTTCTCAAGAGACACATTCGCCAGTATGAAGTTGGGTCTCCCTGCATCATAACTTTGGACCTGGAAATTGACCGAATATCCGGAGCCTTTTGTCTCATTGGCCCCAACAATTATCGTGTTCTTGACAAATAAATGTTGGTCGCCTGGTAAGCAATAGCCTCCAGAATGCAGACAACCTTTGGTTGCCATAAAGATACCGTTTCTGTTGTTCCCTAGTACGCATTGGTCCAAAGTCATTTTAATACCAACTATACTGGGGTTTAGTTTAGGAGGTGCACCGGCCGCAATCGCCATTCCATATGTGCAATTAATTGTTACTTTTGTCAGTTGTACGTCAAATCCTCCGTATACAAAAAGAGAATTCTCGTTGTGTAGAAACGTTACGTTTCGTAAAGTTAAATTTCCAATGCTGAAAAGTTCGACGATTCGAAAGGACACCGCAAAGTCATTGCGCTCATGGCCAAGTTCTCGAAATGTGGAATCGGTGATAGAACCATGAACACGCACTCTGTTCAGAAGAGATGCTGATGTGACAAAAACGGAGCCAGATATTTTTCTACGCTCCGAGTTGACATTAAATCGCCCAACCTTACCCACGAAAAAACATCTGGAAATATTGATGGAAAAACTCTCGTTGATCAACTGGACAAAGACGGAAATGTTATTGTACGAAAATTCAGTATCACTGACATCAAGAGATGATTTGTTATTGCAGAGGGATTTATTTAATTCAAAAGCTGTATCGCAATTTATAAAGCGGCAGTTTGATATAACAACATGGGAACAGCTGACATTTATTAGACGGACTCCATTGTTATGAAAGACGAGATTGTATAATTTCAACTTGTAGATTCCGTATTCTGCAGCTCTTCGAAAAACAAGACCATACTTGTAAGGACAAAAAATGTGCGCTTTCGACATCCAACCTTGTATTGTCATACTTTTGTTCAAAACATCAGCCAGGCTCGTTACATTTCTCAAAGCGCAGCCATATGGATCTGACTCACTGTTCCTGCCATCTAAGCAAACTTTTCCTCCATCTTGGACCTTTCGCAATGCCAATGATAGAGTTTTGCATGGCTGCTTCTTGGAACCACAAAACGATGAGTCTTGGCCGCTTTGTCGAGAAACAAAAAGACATTCTCTTGGATAGTCGTCTGAATCTGCAACTGAAAAATCCCGAAGTTAAGATTAAACCCGACGGCTCGCAGCATATGTTCGTTACTCAATTGTGAAATCAAAGTTGTATTTGACTTAGTTTAATGGTCGTAACCTGTCGCAGCAATGTGCTAAACTTAATAACAACGGCTGTTGTTTTTTTAATATGGGTTGCCACAGGCAAACCACGTCTAAAATTCGCTTGAGTGTCGATTTAATCGTAGTCAGATATGCTAACAATATTCCCGCACAAAGAGATACATAAGCTGACCTGGAGATCACCAGACGGGAAGACAGTAAACCAGATTGACCATGTTCTGGTGAATGGACGCATGAGAACATCGATCATGGACACACGGGTGATGAGGGGAGCAGACGTATACAGTGACCACTACCTTCTGAGAACCAGAATAAGGTTGAAGTTGGCTCGGGTCGAGAGGGGGAAGATAGCAAGGGTAAGGTTTGATATACGTAAGCTGCAAAGTGAAGAGATCAGGAAGAGGTACAACATTGAGGTGAATAACAGGTTTGACGTGCTAGGAGATATAGAAGATCCGGAGGAAGAGCACGATAAGCTTTTAGAGGCGTACAGAGGTGCCGCAGAGAAAGTTATCGGGAGGTCAAAAAAGCAGAGCAAGTCATGGATAGGAGACAAGACATGGAAAAAAGTCAAGGAGAGGAAAGACGTAAAACTTAAAATGGAAGGTGCTAGATCAGAGCGATTAAAGCAGAGATGGAGGGAGGAGTATAAGGTGAAAGACAAGGAAGTGAAACAGAGTTCGAGGGAGGATAAAAGGACTTGGTTGGAGGAGAAGGCTGCAGCAGCGGAAAAGGCTGCTGAGAATGGTAGAAATAGGGAGCTCTACAATATGATCAAGGCAATAGTAGGGGAACGGAAGAGATAGGACGTAGGCGTGAGAAACAAGCAAGGAGAGCTTAAGACGGAAGCGCGAGAAAAACTGCAGAGATGGGTAGAGCACTTTAGTGAAATATTAAACAGAGATGACCCAACCAATCCAGTTGAAGAGTATAGTAGAGAAGAAACAGGCGAGATCGAGGAAATTGACTTTGGAAGATGGAGGGTACAAGAGGTTAAGAACGCATTAAAGAATACAAAGGCGGGAAAAGCAGCAGGGGTAGATGAAGTGGGTCCGGACTTACTAAGAGCTGACATGGAAGGCACGGCAAGTAGACTGGCTAAATGTTATAATAGGCTTTGGGAGGTTGAGAGGTGGCCGAAGGTATGGAAGAAGGGACTTATTGTTAAGATATTCAAGAAAGGTGACTTGCGCGATTGTAACAACTGGAGAGGGGTGACTTTACTACCCATCATTAGTAAGGTATTCTGTAGGATGATGCTAGAGAGGATTAGGATAGGTGTAGACAAGAAGCTTCGAAAGGAACAGGCTGGGTTCAGAGTAAAGAGAAGCGCAACTGAACAGATCTTTGTATTGAGAAACATCTTAGAGCAGGCAAACGAGTGGAGGGTAGGCCTATATATACACTTTGTGGACTTTGAGAAAGCCTTTGATTCGATACACAGAGAAAGCTTATGGAATATCTTGGGGAGTTATGGCATACCAAGCAAGATGATGAGAGTGATTGCAGGCGTTTATGAGGGCTTCGAGTGCGCAGTCATTGATGGAAGTGAAACATCAGACTGGTTTAAGATCAAGTCCGGTGTTAAGCAGGATGTGTGATGTCAGGATTCTTGTTCTTACTGACCCTGGATTGGATCATGAAAAGGACAACAGCAGATAAGAGAAGAGGGATACGATGGAATTTCACAACAGTGCTGGAGGATTTAGAATCTGCAGACGACATCGCCTTGCTGTCATCCAGGTTAAATGACTTGCATGAGAAGACTGGGAGACTGACAGAGGAAGCAGCCAGAGTGGGCCTTAAACTAAATGCGAGAAAGTGTAAAACACTAAGGACGGAGTATGCCAGCAACAGGGAGAGGATTGCGGTGAATGGCGAGGAAGTGGAGGATGTCGGGGAGTTCCCATACCTGGGAGCTACCGTGAACAAAGAGGATGGAGGCAGTAGAGACATTAGGAACAGGCTGCAGAAGGCCTATGGTGTGTTTCAGAGGCTAGGGAAGGTATGGGCAGCCAGAGGAATAGGAAGAGGAACCAAGATACGCCTATTCCAGACCTTAGTTCGACCAGTCCTGTTATATGGTTGCGAAACTTGGAAGATCACAAAGGCTGATGAACGAAGACTGAACAGTTTCCAGTGCCAATGCCTGAGACGGATACTGAGAATCAGATGGCAGCAAAGAATATCAAACAACAGAGTAGTGGAAATGGCAGAAATCAACAACATAAGCTGCGAGATAAGACGGAGAAGGTGGAACTGGCTGGGGCACGTACTTAGGAGAGAAGATGAGAATGATTGTTTCACAGCTTTGGGATGGACGCCGGAGGGTCGAAGGGCGAGAGGGAGACCAAGGACCACTAGGAGAAGGACGGTCGAGAAGGAGAGAGACAAAGCGGGGTGGAAGAGTTGGAATGTGGCCAAGGCAGCGGCGCGAAACAGAGAGCATTGGGCAAAGAGCGTGACGGCCTTATGTGCCTACTGGCGCAAAGAGAAATGATGATGATGATGAGATATGCTAATTTGCCACGAGCCTGTCACGAAACTCTTGGCTTGATACTGTCATGTCAAACAAACATATGGCGTGTCTCTTTTTTCTCGCGAAAGATAATCGGAAAAGCTCATGCAGACTTCCCAATGCACAAACCACTTCCCTTCTTCAAATTACTGCGTTCTTGGACTGAATTTGCAGAAGAGAATAAACTTTAAGTGATCTTCGTCTGCTGTAAGAGCTAGGAACATAAGCCTCCTTTGGAATCGATTTTGTCCATCAAGGGAGATAGAACAGCGCTAAATGCGAGAATATTACACCCCTTGCCTTCATTTCTGGTTCCCACCATAAAAAATGTATATAAAATATTGAAGATCCGTTACCAGGATTCATGATAAGAAATAAGTACAAGAAAGAAATAAGCGTTCTCTGGTAAAAAGTTTTAAACAGACTATGACCTTTCGACAGACTGAACTGCTGTCTTCAACGGATCCGTTGAAGACAGCAGTTAAGAGGTGATATTATAGTAATACAAAGTTCATCTCGGGAAGTAAGAATTTCCGGGTCTTTTAACGACCAAAATCGAGGTACATGCAAATGAACAAAAAATCTCTTAAAATCGCTCCTTGCCACAGTCGTACCTAACACAACCCCAATTTTCGGACGCTGGACGCGCTGGGCAGGCAAATTGAAAACTGGTATCGAGCCATTAATCGAGTAAACGAATTTAAAAATTCGTTTACGAGATAACTAAGATGGTTTTCCGAATGAGTCACCGCTTCCCATGGCTCCCGGCCTCTTGCTCGTTCACTTCGTTCACTTCTTAACATTTTCAGAAAAGGGTAAGAATCAGACCCCAAAAGACATGATCTGGTGCATATGACGTTTTGATCATTTTGGTGTAATTTTGACATTGACTAGACGGTCAGTTTATTTTTTACCCAGATAGGCCACCCACCGAGTGTTGGTCTTTCTGCTTTTACCGCGGAGGGATACCGTTAAAAGCAAAACTTTTGTCACCCACAAGCGATTGAAATTTCGTGTTTCCCAACAGATGAACCCAGAAAAAAAAAAAGGCTCTTTGTCTCAAAAAATGTCAATCATAAAAATAGGAAAAAGTTTGATGTGTCGTTCTGCCGAAGAGTAATATAAATAAATAATGATGTAAGTGAATAAATAATGCAAACTTGACAAAAAAATGTATGCTGAGTTTGCTCCATTTGAAAAATATCCCAGTGTATTATATGTCATATGTTAACTAGCTACTAGAAACACTTTCTTAGTCTTTTTACGATTATGTTTGACAACCTGGAACGGACATTTCTCCTCCATTAACAAATATGTTTTAAATCTAGACAAGTAAGCTTTTC
>NC_090877.1:23963115-23965615 GCF_036669935.1 Montipora foliosa | reverse complement strand
AAAATTGCCATGGTAACATCTCTTGTATCTCGATCAGAGCCAAGATGGCGTCTAGATTTAAGACAGTGACCATTGAAGAAGTTACGAAATTAAAAGAAGCGGCAGAAATTAAATTTAAATACGTGAAAGAGCACAATTAACTGGGTGAGAGTTTTTGAGAAGTGGTGTGACGAAAATAGCCTTGAGAAAAACCTGGAGATGATTCTTCCCGAGCAGTTGGATAAAGTACTCGACCGCTTTTATAATTACGGTTGTGAGCGTAATTTGTAACCCACGACATTCAGAGGTAATCAAATGGTTTTCTCGTAGAATTAGGAAATAATTTCACTTGCGTTTTGTCAAAATTCTGATAATTTCCCTCGCCTAAAGGCTCGGGAAATTATCAGAATTTTGACAAAACGTGCTTGAAATTATTTCCTAATTTCACTCGTCGCCATTTGATTACACATACAAATATTAACCCTCCAATAGAAATACTGTATCAGCCTTTTCCAGCGGATTTTGTTTGAGAACTTGGAATGGACATTTTTGCCTCTATCAACTAATTTATTTTAGACAAGTGAAGTTTTCATGACAGACACTAAGCTCACGATGTATTTGTACAGAATTCCAGAGCCTATCAAGAGCTGGAATTCGAGAACTCTTACTTCTATCGTAAGTTCTGTAAAATCAAGGTTTCTTCTACTTAACGACGAGAAAACTGAAGGAAAGGAAAAGACACGTGAGGCTATAATGCCATAAAGCCTATTTTTGTTGATATTTATTAAAAGATGTATTGGATAAAAGGTGCCGTCTTGCGTAAGAAGTGGTAATTAAGGTAATTCCATCAAAGCTATTGTCTTTAATTAATATTATCCTGCTTGTTCTTCGTGGAAATGCAGATTCAAAAGGGGAAAGCCAACGCTTGTGGTGTTTAACAAGAATCCGCCCCCGGACCAGAATAATTGACTGACCAAGAAGAACTTTATCACTTGGGATGAAACTTAAATATCAGACCTGACAAATGTAAAGCTATAACATAGCTACTCCCAGTCACTTACCTGTGTGATTGATACAGTGCAAAATCAATGAGAAAAGAATTCTTAACAGCAAACACTTGCCTACAAGGAAAGGCATCTCAATGAGAGCGAGGGAGTTTTATCCAACTCTATCGGCTAAGACAGCGGCAACGATAATATTCCGGGGAGCCGCGGAAGTGTCTCTTTTAATTCAAAGGTAATGAAGCGAATATAATTTAAACGTCATGGAATGTCTGGTTTGTTGAGGAGCAGGTTATTTCCTGATTGTATTTTTATCCTCCTATTTCTTTATAATCCTGGAGACAACATTAGGGCTTCTCTTTCACCCAAAACTGTCCGTTTTAGAGTAAGACCATGTACAAACAAGAAACTGCAGAAGAAGCAAAAATGGCAGGAATTTGTATTATTAACATGCGACGATTGATCGAGATTTCAGAGTTTTCAAGATTCTATTTTTTTATAGAGAACTTTTGGTATGGTGGTGTAAAATAGAGAAAAATTAAACAATGTTGCAGAATTCTTCTTAATTTTTTCGACTGTCACACCTGCACTCAATGAAAGCTCGCCAAACTTTACGACTTTTCGACTTTGCGATATTTTGCTTCGATTAGTTTCCGTCTAAATATTTGAAGGAAAGCAAAAATGGCATTTAAAGGGGGTTACCCAAAACAAATATTGATGCAAAAGTATATAAATATTGATTCACAGTTTTTAGGAAGAGCTGAAAGGAAGTTTTCAGGACAGTCGATCGAGAATACAATATTTCGCCATCAGGAACAAAATTTACGACATGAAAACAACATTAATTTTGAATCGCGAATATGAAAAGTTTCCATCAGAGAAAACCATTTGGGTAGATTTTTACTACGTACAATTTTACTGTACTTTTAGCCTTTTAGCTGCACAAGTAAATTGCAAAATCGAAAGTGACATCGAATTCAGCGGGCGCCGTGATCAAGTTACCGCGGCGTGTTTACCCGCGAAACAGTGAAGCATCTGTGTCAAATGTTGGCACGATACCGAGTTTTTGTTTTTGTTAGTATTCGTTTTCTTTCAAGTGTTATAAAGTTTGACAAGAAATTTGCGAATTCAACACAAAGATCACAATCGCCCAACTCTTGAGGTTGACCATTGTTTCTGCAAAGTCAAAAATTTACTCTCCAAGACGAGGTTATTTATCACCAGGTAATTCCATCGTTTTGAAAATAGCAGCTACTTTATTGTTCATCAGCGTCACCTTTTTTTTTGCAGATATTGGGGGTTATTTTGTTGAAACTCAGGCACGCTTCCAACAGACCTGTTTATTTTCGTGACTTATGGGCTGCTTACACTGACTACCACAAATTCCTCCCTTATCACATTTTAGCCCACGTATGCAAATTTGTTAAGCTCGAAAATTGCACATGTTAAATTCTCAAAGGCTGGAAATCTCAGAAAAAACCTTTTCCAGCGAGAAATTTATCGAAACAAACAACACATTT
>NC_090877.1:23935615-23958115 GCF_036669935.1 Montipora foliosa | reverse complement strand
CCAGAGCGATCCAAACTGACGTTTGATTAAAAGCTAAACGTTTTTCGTCAGACAAATGGATACGAATCCCCCTTGAAATACTCCAGCTACGGGCCTGAGACCTCATTGAAGAAGTATCACTCGGCATAACCTGGTATCCTTGGTCGTAGATCAAGTAAAAAATCTTTTGTTATCGGTGTGTTGCAGTGCCGACCCTGGAAATCCATTCCACTGCATGGTTTTGAAGCTATACTCAGTTGTTTGTGCCATCATGGCGAGGCAAGCTCGCTCTTAGGTCGTTTCGTCCCCAGGCTCGGGCTCGCTGATTAGACTGATTACTCTGGTCGGCCAGCTGACCTGACCTTAGTTATTCCAAATAGAGCTTTATGTAGGACACAGTTTTAATTGCATACTGTTGAAGGGAATTTTTTGGGGGAAGAAAGACTCTTCAACACTCCTGATATTTCAATTCTTTATTTGGTGTTCTCGGGTCGATCTTACAGCTCTCGTTCAACTAGTTCTTGCTCTCTCTCTATTTGTTAGGTATACAGCTCTTATATTTTCTTAGTCTGACTGAACAATCAAGTGCCAATCACACGTCAAAATGACGCCTGCCAGACGCACTACGCCTGCGCGTCGGCACATTAACATATTTTTTCCACAACAAAGAAAATCGCTTGTCTCGACAGTATGTTACACTAGCACGAACGGAATATGACAAGTTATAAAGATTACAAGAAACGAGTTACAATATCTAGAATTAGGTTACACAGTAAATTTACAGAGAAAATGACGATTTATGATTGTTACATAACAGAGTTAAAACAATAGACAAAAGAAGGAAAGGACGAGCATAAGCGCCGCCTTTTCCATAAATGTATCTCGCACACATGTTACAGGCAGAGCAGGACAATAGTTATATTTACAGGTGTCATTTTCAATTACACAGGAATATTAGAATATGGAGCGTTTTCACTCAAGTGACCAGCAGCCATATTGGATTACTGAAACAAAAGAACGTATTTGCTTAAAAATAGAGTTCAATTCCCGGAGGATGAGTTTGATACACCATCATGGCCGCCATTCCTTTGTTTTGGAACACCAACATGGCTGCCGTGACGTCATGTGAAAACGCTCTATAGATTAAAAACACTTATTGAAAACCCAAAAGAGACCGCTGTTGTCATGAAAGCGATCTGGAACCGCGAGAACAAGTCAAAAGGCCCAGAGGTACTGCAGATCGAAGGGCCAATCCACAGTGCTTCAGTTTTTCTGCTGCATCATGAGGCCTATTATTTTCCCAAATGCACTTCAGAAAAGGAAAGGAAACGAAAGGAAAGGAAAGGAAAGGGACTTCATAGTCTAGTCGTTCTAGCGCTGGAGCACTTACTGGGGACACTGGCAACTGAAATCACAAATCAAGTCAAATGTTCGTTTTTCGGGAGAGGGAAACTTTTATGTTGTACGGAAGCCTGAGAGAGCTGTATTAACATCTCAAATTCAGCGTTTTGCACGTGTAGACTTTCGAATGACTGTTTTTGCTCGTATAGCTTTGTGACGGTTTAAGGCCGACATAAAGATCAAATATACGGCAGAGAGGGCTAACACCCTTGGCAAACGCTCCTTTATTCGGCCTTTATTTTTATACTGCTCTCTACGACGTTAAAAATGTCTTGAACCAACCAGTGAACAATAATAGGTTGTCTCTCGAACTCGAGGATAACATTAACAAAGCACAAAATGAGTTGATGGTTTGAAGCAAGAGACTATACACCTTATTCCAAAATGGCCGCCATTTAAATATTCTTTTGTTTTTATTCAAATAAGCCCTTGATGCCTCGTTCTTAAGCTTAAAATTCATAAGAATATTTTATCTTGAACGAGGCAACAAGAGCCAATTTGTATCCGCATAAATCAGCGGCCATTTTGGAATAAGGTGTATGAGGGTAAGAGAACACATCCCCCATACATGGGCCTCTTCCCATGATAATCTTTTTCAATCTAATTTTAGCTCGCAGTCAAGCTGAGAGGCTATTTTAGGAAAGACACCTGATTGGTCAATTGTAATGACGTAATGACCGCTTTGTTGTTCTGCTTTGAGAAAATGGCATCTGTAGTAGACATCGAGTTGGTCGATGAATCTGAAAACTTTGATTTTGAAAAGAGTGGGAAAAGTTCCCGTCCACATAGAGAAACCTGGTCCATGCTGTACATAGCTGAATCCGATGAAGGTCGATGTCTAATCAACAGAAAGTAGGGATGCGAGCTCTTTTGAGGAAGATGCTGAAATTTCGAGCTTCGAAAAATCTTCAAATTTCGATTTAGTATTTCACTGGATCATGCGACGGCGAGAAAAGTCTTCGCAAGTTTCTTCACAATGGCATCTGATCCTCTGACTATGGGGACGAAACTAAAAATGACTTTCACAGCGTGGCGCGAAGCTTAAAATAGATTGAAAAAGATTATCATAGGGCACGGGATGTGTTCTCTCACCTGATAGTCTCTTGTTTGAAGCCATCAGTTGTATAGTTGAAATGAACAAGTAGAAATGAACAAGTGTCAACGGTGGACACGCATGTGGCTCTGAAGTCCAAAGTCCGAGGTACATACACGGCCACAGATCGGGCATGGTGTGTCACCAGTTGTGATTGGAGCCTTCGCTGCTCTTTTACGGCGATCCCTAGCGGTTGCAATATACAGGCGGTGGTCGAGCTCGAAGTTTCTAGCAGCTCTCTGGACAGTCGCTCGCCATCCAGATCTATTGGCTGCGGCAGTCTCCAGTTCCTTCGGTTGAATTCCTGCCCATTTGAGGTTGGACTTGAGGTTGTCCTTGTATCTCTTCTTGGGTCGGCCTTGGTTGCGTCTGCCCTGAGATAGCTCTCCGTAGAAAAGCTGGCGAGGAATCCTGGATTCGTCTATTCGGATAACATGGCCAGTCCAGCGTACTTGGGCTTTGAGGACCATAGTCTCGATACTGGTAGTACTTTCCCTCTCTAGAACTTCTTGGTTCGAGACGCGATCTTGCCAGCGTATCCGCATAATGGAGCGCAATGAGCGTGTGTGGAACTGCTCGAGCTTTCTTAGATGCCTTCGGTAAAGAGTCCAGGTTTAACAGCCGTACAGCAGTGATGGAAGAACTATTGCGTTGTAGATCTTGAGTTTGGTAGACAGAGAGATGGTTTTGTGCTGTAAGACTTTGATACGAAGTCTACCAAAAGCCTGGCTAGCTTTCTGAATCCTGGTTGTAATTTCCCTGTCCAGAGTCCCTTCATTGGAGATGGTGCTCCATAGGTATTTGAATGACTCGACATTCTGTAGCTGAGTGCCATCGATTGTGATACAAGGCTGTTGAAGACGGGTCGCTGGTGCAGGCTGGAGAAGGACCTCTGTCTTGCTGAGCCTGATCGTTAAGCCCAAATGTTTTGCAGCTTCAGAGAATACGTCAACAATTACCTGCAGATGGTGTACATTGTGGGCCATAAGAGCGCAGTCATCGGCAAACAGCGCTTCAAGTAGTAACCTCTCCAGCGTTTTCGTCTTTGCTGTCAGACGCCTCAGATCAAACAGTGACCCATCGAGACGGTAATGGATGTAGATGCCCAGATCCACATCTCTGGTGGCATGAAGTATCACTTGTGGGAAGTAGAGGTTGAATAACACTGGAGCGAGCACGCATCGTTGTTTCACTCCATTTGAGATATCAAATCTTTCAGAGGATTCACCGTCGGACAACACTTCTCCAGTCATGTCATCATGAAGCAGTCTGATGAGGGTGGTGAATTTCGCTGGGCAGCCAAGTTTCCCAAGGATGATCAAAGGCATTTGACACGTTACACGCACCACTACTTCTGAGCAAGCTTGAAGCGTACGGTTTTCAGGAAAGCGCTATTCAACTTTTAAACAGCAATTTAAATGAACGGAAATATCAAGTAAAGATCGGCCGTCATGTTAGTTCGAGCCGTTACGTGAGTTGTGACTGTCCCCAGGGTTCCGCGCTTGGCCCGTTGTTATGGAATGTTTTCCAGAATGACCTATCCTACTGCCTAACAGCGAACTTGTCTATGTATGCAGACGACCATCAAATTTACCATGTAGGAGCAGACCAGGCAGCTGTGACTTTCCAGTTAAAGGATAGTGCCAACTTGGCTACAACGTGGTATGATTCTAACTTACTGGCGGGAAACCTCAAAAAGTACCAAGTTTTGAACTTGGGCTTCACTCAAAATTACAGTAATATTTGCGTGAACGATGCCGAATTCTTAACTAAAGATGACATCACACTTCTAGGAGTAGTGTTAGATTCTAAGCTAAATTTCTCTGAGCATATAACCTCTATCTGCAAAAAAGCCAGCCAGAGAATTGGTGTTCTAATGAGACTACGCAATTTAATTCCTATGAAATCTAAGTTAATATTATTCAAAAGCGCGGTATTACCATTTCTCACGTACTGTCACCTTATGTGGCATTTCTGCAAAGCGAGCGACACTCGAAAGCTTGAGAGATTACAAGAAAGAGGACTTAAGGCGGTTTCCAAGGACAATAATTCTAGTTATGAACAATTATTAGAGAAGGCAGACTTGCCTACTCTACAAAACAGACGCTTACAGGATCTGTGCATCCTAATGTATAAAGTAAAGCATAAACTGTGCCCTGCTTATATAAATAACATCTTTAAAGAACCAAATAGTAATTACAATTTGAGGCAAGCAGATTTCTCTATACCCAGGTATGAGACAGTCGTCTACGGCAAGCACTCTATTAGATATCTTGGGCCTAGGCTATGGATAAAACTACCCAAGAGTACCAGGGACGTTACAACTCTAATGTCCTTCAACTTAATATAAGTGAACTTTTAGATGATGGCTGCGCAGGCTGTAGCCTCTGTTCATTTTGATTTCTGTATATTTTTACTGTTAATCCTAAAACTAGATAACTGTTGATATTTTACCTATTATTGTATATAGTTTTTAGCTTGTAAATTTTTCCCTAATTGGTGTCCCCAAATTAGTAAGGGATTTCTTTTCCCTGGCTGGATGGCTTTTGACACTCTTAATAAAGTTCCTACAACTACTACTACTACTACTCATGGGTAATCAGGACAACATGATCGGATATTCAAAGTTTTGTATGGAAATTCAAAGCGAAATGTTCTGTACATAACTCTATTTTATAGACTTTCGCCTTCATAAACCAAACAAATAAGTTCATGCTCACAACGGAGAAGAACTAGACTTGGTTTCCGTTCTTTGGAATTGCTAAATATTGCTTTTTTTTGTCTCCATACATTCTCTGTATATTTGTGCGTTTGGAATTACAGGAAATATATGACAGAAACTCTTTTAAATAAAATAATTTCCACAATAGCCATTCTCTCCAAATTTATTCTGCCGCACCTTTAAGCGCCTATCTTCTGTTTTGGAAAATAAAAAACCCAAAATTGCCTATCATGAATACTTATCATTGTTTTGAACTTCTTACAAACCTTTGAATTTCTCTGAGCCTTGCCCTGATTACCCATGATGCACTCAAGAGCGTGAACTCGTTGAACACGTTGCAGTGCCAGAGAAACTTTATCATTCTCTATTATTAGCATAATTCTTGTCGTTTTACGTCAATCAATTTCGTTAGTTCCCAGTCCATTCAATTGTATTTTTAATTTTAAATTTATCTGTAACTGAATAACAATCACTTATGATGATGTATGTTGTAACATGCGAAACGTTAAGTTTATAAAAATAGTTATGCAGTTCAAGCAAATACTTGTAATCGCTGTTTACGTTATATTATTTAGAGCGGTCTTCCCCACCCGAGTATAAGAGATATCATCGACATGAATTCATTATCATTTCCATAGAAGGCTCAGACATTTTTTGTGAGACGTGCCTTTTTCCTCCCTTCCCTCTCTATTTGTCTTTGCTTCCTGTTCCTTTGTCTTCATCTGAAAGTGGCAGCCAGGCCTCCATATCTCAGTAGGAGTGTGGGTAAGATCGGTGTACTGTATACTTAAAATCATCTGATCATTACTAAATTTAATTATTCTCCTTATTCCAAATTTGACTCTGATCACCTGACGTCAAGTTATTTTCGACATTTTCTTTCCAAACCTGTACATAGCACTCACCTAAATTAAGCGTACAGAATTTAGTTTCCCAAGATTCGGAGTAACAAAAAAACATCTTAAATGAGGTGAAATGTCAGGAGTGGGATTCGAACCCACGCCTACATCAGTAGACTGCGACCTGAACGCAGCGCCTTGGACCGCTCGGCCATCCTGACACCTCCTCAGTTTCGAATGGGGAGGAGCGTGTTGGGAAAAATGCCGACGTAGGGCCTACCACCCCTGCAATGGTATGTAGGTTGAAAGCGAGAAAATGTATCTGCAGGCATTGGGGCCTTGAAACGTATCCGTCCCGGCCTGGTGCCTCGCCAAACCTTGCTGCGAATGTATATGAGGCTTTAGTCCTTCCCTACCTAAACTATTGCTGTGAGGTTTGGGGTTGCATTTGAAAATCCAGTTTGACAGACTCCATAGATCGTAAAATAGGGCCGGGAGAAGGCTTTCGTGATTTTAACACAAGATCTGCTGATCTACTTCACTACCTACGGTGGGACAACCTTGAGCAAAGGTTGTGACGGTTGTTGTAACGCTTGAAGCAGCTCACAAATGAGTGTTTTTAATTCGGAATAATCTTTGTCCAGATGGTTTAAAGAATTTGTTCGAGCGAACCTCCGGAATTCATTTATACAATTAACGGCGCTCTTCAGTTAATGCTTTCGTGCCCGGGCCCATACCGAGGCTGCTAAGAGAGCGTTTTGCTACAGAGGTGCCGTCATGTAGAATGGCCTTGACAACAAAGTTAATTTGGCGCTTGATCTCAAGACTCTCGGCTCTGCTATGATTTGAGGGAGTTGTGGAAGTACTTATTTTAGTTGTTATGAAACTTGTTTAGGTAATTCACAGCTCTAATGTTAGTGCAATAAACATTGGAGTAGTGGAAGAATTTTCTAATATTAGGATATTGTAATTTTTCTGCTTGTGTCTTTTTCTATAACGTTTATGTAAACGGCTCGCTGGAAGAGCAAACTGGCGGTCGTGGGCTCAAATCCCATCGGCGCCTTGGGCTTTATTGATGACTGGGTGAGGTTTTTTGAAATCTGGAGTGTATAAAAATCTGTGTAGTTGTGCATAATTCCGTAAATTGGAATGCTTTAATTAGATCAAATCCTTCTCACTAGACAAACCAGATGATGATGCGTTTTAGAGCATCTCATTTCGGTTAGAGCTTCGAGGTACAACCTTAATCGATGAGTCTGATTTGGAATTAATTCTTGGAAGGGACACGGACCCATGACTTCTCTTTTTAAAGCTACAACAAGTTGAAAAAATAGTGGAGACACTTCATTTTCTTGGGGCATTATTAATGTCCATACTACCTCTCACACTGCAGCTCCCCTCCCCCCCTCCCCCCCTCCTTATCAGTGTTGTTAGCAAGACCAGAAAGCAGAAAGTTTGGGAAACTTAAGCAGTCAACATTGAAAGGGGGAGAGGGCAGAGGAAGTGGGAAAGGTTTAAATTCTAGATACGGCGGGCACTTGAAGCTAGAAAAGGTGTTTTTTAATGAAAGTGTCTCAACAATTTTGCAACTTGTTGTAGCATTTCACTTTTCATGAATTTATTAGCGAAATCTCTCTTTAAGGACGGTGCTTACTATTGTTATTGCGCATACGTTCTGCGCATCTCCAGATACTCGGAAATCCTATCGGTGATGCTTACTAATACAGGGATATTTTTGCGCAGTTTGAAACTACCCGGAGAAAGTAGATCCTAGTAAGTACTCTTGGTATCCAAAAAGAAAATTGGGGGTAACCATGCATTTTTCAGAGATAATAAAACTTCAATTTGCGAAAGAATGCCATACATTGCTTTGTATTTTAAAGCTTTTTACAAATTTATTCATGAATTATCTTTGAAAAATGCGTGGTTACCCCCAATTTTCTTTTTGGATTTCAATAACACTTGTTAAGATCTACATTTCCTGCATAGTCACACACCGGGGCAAAAATATCGTTAATTAGTAGGCACCGTCCTTAACTAAGCTCTGGTGACAATTTCCTGGCCATCGTCGTCCATTTTTGTACCTTTATATCATAAAGCTTCAACTGAAGGTCTTTTCAGTGATGTAACTTTGTGGCAGGTTACGATTTCGCCAAAGAGCGAGCGGAAACAATCGACGAGTTTCTTCAAGTAGTAGGCTTAAATTTCCGAAAAGTTATTTTTTTACCTGTAGCCGCAACGCTTCACAACATGACTTTTCCAAGGCGCGAACCAAACTTAGGTAAACTTCGTTAATGGGCTAGTAGGTCAAGAAAACCAAACCAAACAAAGGACCTTTCAACCCTAGTCCAACTTCCATATACAAATGCAGACCAAAACCCGAATACTTGTGGAAATTAAGTAAGAACTGGAAGTGTTCTTACTTCTGTTGCCCTAGGTCTGTTTGATTTCTAACTTTTGCTTTTTAAGTCATATTCTAAAGTCCATGACTTCCTGGACATCTTTCAAGTTTTTACTATACGAAAAGCAAAGTTGATGACTTCCGCAAGAAGGGCACAAGAACGTTAGTCAGCCAAAAAATGAAGGGTACACCACCCAACGTGAGGCTCGAACCCACGACCCTGAGATTAAGAGCCTCATGCTCTACCGACTGATATAGCCGGACATAACCGCTGGCGGAACGTTCAACGAAAATATTTGACTGGCATGCTTGGGCGAGGGGCATTTCGGGTTTGTTCATCCTGAGATGCTGCATTTCGGGTTTAATCATCTTGAGATGCTGCAAAATTATTATAATTACTATCATGATGGGTGTGGGCAAGGACGATCAGTTGAAAAGACAATTAAAGGGCGGTTATTTAAAAGTAATGGCAGCAGTTTCACTAGCAACATTTGTGGCTTCCTTAATGGTGTTGACAAAAGAATCCTCGTTACAAGGAAGGGTTCCCCTGCTCTAACTAAAACATTCACCAGTCAGCTGCAGGTAGTTTGGGTGGAATTTTGTGTGTGTGGATGGTGAGTTGAGGAAAAATTGTAGAAAAAAATTAGGGTTAGTCTGTAAAATAAATATAAGGGGAAGAAATTCAGAAAGCAAACTCTCAACCCCAAAATAAGGTTAACAAATGAAACAAACTCGGTGTGAAGTTAAAAACTTTAACTTCAGAAACAGCCAGATAGTGCATGTACGATAAATTTAATCAAGTAGGAGGGATGAACAAATACTTCACCATGAAAATTATTCGTTCTTAAAAATTGGAATAATCAATTCCTTAATGATCTAAGAACGAAGCACCAGAATTTAGTTAGGAAGTCTGAAAAGTATTTTGCAGGCACCAGTGAATTGGCTTTCATATGGTAGAACTTGGAGATTGTTATGCGCTTTTGCCGATAGCAATTTGCACAATCGTTTATATTGTATACTTAAAATCATCCAATAATTGCTAATATCAGACACCTGATGCGTGATCTGACTTTGATCACCTGGATTCCATTTTAGGAACATTATTGAGGTCCCACGTTAATTTCTAATTGCGTTTGACAAACTACGGGAACAAAGTTTACTTGCATAATTAATTTTACTTCCTTGAAGGCTTGATAAATACAGTTACGATAGCGAACTGCCTACTACGTGCAAAATCCTATTAAATAATAAAAACGGCATGAATGCACAAAAGTCTGTTTACTACAGCTTTCATTCTCGCATTTTTCAATGCTTTACGGCTTCGCGAATGTGTTTGAACTTTGTCAACACGAAGGAGGCGTGACTGCGATTGGACGACTGAGACAATGCAGTCATGTCGGGAGACCTACGGGAATAAAGAAATTTGCGGTTGTCAAACTACGGTCTGTCACCCCGGTAAGGGTCAGTTTGTTATCAACGGTCGACACCGTGGCCACTCTTGTGATAAAGCATCGCCTTCGAAAGCTGTTTTCTTGCATTATTCACCGCCTGGCGTTGCTCGCAGGACTGCTATCGCGTTGATGGTGGGTTGAGATGAAAGTTCAATCTTTGTCAATTGATTCTGATGAGGAATTGTGACCGTGGGAACATTTTATCCAGGAATTTTTGACTCAAATTGGTGGCTCCTGAGAATTTGGTCTCCAGTCTCGGAGGGTTGTAAATTGCAGGTTGCAGGTCATTGTTTCACCATAGCTGAAACAACCCAAACCTTTACTAATGCTAACAATAGGCACAAAAATATTATGTTTAAGCCTCATGTTAGCATTTTTGTAAAGGCTTGGGTTGTTTCAGTTAGAGTAAAAGAATGATTTGCAACCCTAACCTGCAACCTGCAACCTGCACTTTACACCCTCCGCTCCAGTACTAGTCTTGGGATTTTATTATAACCGTTGAGCTCCCAAAAATCGCGTCGGATCTGGAAAATAACCACACAGGAAGGAAGCTATCCACAATGGCAATAAGTTTAGGCTTTTTAATTGAGATTTTCTTCATATAATAATCTTTTTAAGCTTTTTATCGGGATTCCCATACAAATCCTCATATTTTTGTCGGCCATGGTCACACTGAGCTTGGGGTGCCTGTGGTCTCAACAGCTGTTGAGAACCGGTTTTTCGATTTGTCCAATCAGAAATTCCCTCGTCAAATCGTACGATGTTTCAACAACGACAACCCAACAACAATGTTTTTGATCTCACTAGAAAACATGAATTCAGCTCTTTGCAAAGTCGAGTTTGTAGTTGAAAAGGCAGACCCGCTTTGTCTTGCAGATGCTTTACAGATTCCAGCTGTGCTCCGTTGCAGACAGAGAGGCATTTGCGATGGTTTAGAGGGACTGTAGATGCTGCTGAGTAAACAAGTCAGTACACGAACGGGACCTCCCTTTTTGCTCCAAACACATTCCTGGTTAACATTTCTCTCGGAAAAAGCACGTCATGTTCCTGGCTCCACTCCATCGGACTAGAGTGACACATACTTTTGATAACAATGAAGATTCAGAACAGCTAAAAACTTTGTCAAGTTACCTTACTCACTTGCATTTTTGCGTTTGATCGTCAGATGTCGCCATCTTCAGTCTGAGTCTACAGCTGTCCTTTTAAAATACGATGATTAAAAAATGCATCTTATGCCAAAAGCGATTCAAAGAAATCACGAGAAGGTGTTCTTTTGAACATAAACGGATAAAAGACTTGAATTTACCCACGTTTTCTACACATCGCCAAAACAAGGCTTTTGAAGTCGCAGTCGAGACTAGACGACTTCGCGCTAAACCTACGACGTCAAACGGAAATAAAACTTCACTTCCGGGCGCCGTCGCCTTCCTAAAAAGTCGCTTTTCTAAAGGTTCCTAATATGGCCGTAGTGACGTCAGGTGCAATCAAAGAAAAGATACATGCAAAACGTTTTTTGATCTATTTACCAAAATCGTACACTTCATTCCGTTTTCTTAGCTAATTCTAGGAATTTTTTTAGACGGAGTGAGGCTTGTGCGTCTTCCCTGTTCTCAATTTCAGATGATATCGGCCTTTCATGTGAAGTCTGCTTTGCACTGACGAAGAGAGTCTGTTGGTTCTATTCTTTTTTGCCATCACGCGGTCGTGTTTCGAATGTTTTGCGGTGCCTCTAAATTGCATATTACAACGTGAGAAATAGTTGCAGTGATAAATATCACCGTGAACTGAGTTTACATATTTCGTTTGTCACTTGTTGTTTGCTTCGTATTTGATGATCAAGAAGCGAGGGCAGCAGATGCAATATTGGGTGAATGTGCATAAGATCCAGTCACTTAGTTTTAAATAGGTTTACCTTGAAGTCAAAAATACCACCCCCGGTGGGACTCGAACCCACAACCTTTGAATTAGAAGTCCAACATGCTAGTCCATTGCGCCACGGGGGCTAACTGATTACAGTTTGTAATCATTCCTGCTAAATTTTAGGCATTTGCGCCACAGGGATTTCCAAGGACACGAGAACCTTCGCTGGTGGGCTCAACATTTTCATTTAACGTTGACTTTAGATCACGGATAAACAGAGACTCTTTAATTTTACAATTGTACTGGTTGAAGAGATATGCGTTGTAAAATTAAAGAGTCTCTGTTTAACCGTGATTTAAGGACGGTGAATAATATTGTTATTACGCATTCGTTCTGCGCATCTCGAGATACTCGGATTTCCTATGGATGATGCTTATTAATACAGGGATATTTTTGCGCGGTTGAAAACTATGCCTATACCTTTGAGCGCATATCTTCTATTTTTCTACTTCTTACAAGCCTTTGAATTTCTCTTCATCTTGCCCCGGATTACCAATGATGCACTCGATAAAGTGAACTCGTCTATGAAAACATTGCAGTGCCGGAGAAACTTTATCATTCTCTATTATTAGCATATTTCTTGCCGTTTTATGTCAATCAATTTTGTTAGTTCCCAGTCCATTCATTTGTATTTTTAAATTTAAATTTATCTGTAACCTGGAACCCATGACCCGGAGCCTACAACTCTACTTTGTTCGTGTAACGGCGTTTTCACAGACCGATTTATTTTTAGATTGAATTTCCCACAGGAGCCCCATGACCAATTACAAGAAATTAAGCTGAAGTCATAGGGTCATCGACCCGGACCTGCCTTTGTTTTTTGACCTAATGGGCCCTTTGCAGGATAGTGATCACATGGTACAAATCCGCCATACTGGGACGCAAATTGCGCACTGGAACATCTAAAACAAAGCAAGTTAATCTAAATTTTCTTAGTTTTAGATCTCCCAGTGGGCAATTTGCGTCCCAGTATGGCGGTTCTTGTACCATGTGATCACTATCCCGCAAAGGGCCCATTCGCGGGAAGGGCTAGTCTAAAAATAAACCTACTTGTGAAAACGCCGTTTCACAGACACTGTATGGAAGTTGCACGCTCCAGATGGGCTCCTGCTGTAACTGAATAATAATCACTTATGATGATGTATGTTGTAACATACGAAACGTTAAGTTTATAAAAAGAGTTATGCAGTTCAAGCAAATGCTTGTAACCTCTGTTTACGTTATATTATTTAGAGCGGTCTTCCCCAAGCGAGAATAAGAGATATCGTCGACATGAATTCATTATCATTTCCATAGAAGGCTCAGGCACTTTTTGTGAGACGTTCCTTTTTCCTCCCTTCCCTCTCTATTTGTCTTTGCTTTATGTTCCTTTATCTTCATCTGAAAGTGGCAACGAGAGCTCCATATCTCAGTAGGAGTGCGGGTAAGATCGGTGTACTGTATACTTAAAATCATCTGATCATTGCTAAATTTAATTATTCTCCTTATTCCAAATTTGACTCTGATCACCTGAGGTCAAGTTAGAGTGTTCAGAAAAATGCCGACGTTGGGCCTACCGCCTCTGAATTGGTATGTAGGTTAAATTTCGACGGATTTTAAACCTCCATCGCTGCTAGCCGGAACGTAGATTAGAGTACTTTGCTCTATCAAAGAAGGGGACATTACAGAGTCTCACATGTCTCCATTTTTAGGCAAAAAGTTAAGTGCCCTTTGCCCGCGTTATCCCTTGGATGAGGAGGAAGGGTTTACATCGACTTGTGCTTTATCTTTGTTATGATGTTTTCTCTTTTTTCTGCCGTTTACATCAGGCACTGACAGAAAGTTTTGTAGACGGAGGAAAGGTCGTGCGTCTTCCCTGTTCTTTCTTTCACAGGAAATCGGCCTTTCGTGTAAAGCCTGTATTGCATTGACGAAGACAATCATTTCGCGATGTCTCAAAGTTGAAGATTTCAACGTAAGAGATAGTTGTAGTGGTAACTATCGAAGCTGAGTAGACATATTTCGTTTGCCACTTGTTGTTTGCTTCGTATTTGATGATCAGGGAGAGAGGACAGGAGGTGTAATATTGGGTGAATGTAACATCCAGTCACTTGGTTTTAAAGTACCACTACGATGAAAACTTTGCATGTCCTTTTTTCTTTAGATTTTGAAAATAGACGTACTAAATAGGTATCATGCCAATTTTTATCTCAAAATTCCCACTGAAAGTATGATTATTGTAACGTAGTTTTTCGGTTTTCGCTGTCCGCCATTACTCGAACGGCAAATGACTGGAGCAAGGAAAAGGGTTGGGTCTAGCTGGGGTCTGACGTCATATGTGCAACGCTCAAAATAAACGCGGCTAATTTCCCATGCCGTCTATGAGATGTGAGAGATCGCCAAGTTGCTTTTTGTTGATATTACTCCTTGATCGACTTGTTCGCTTTGTCAAACGCCCACGAAGCGATGCGCGTATGACGTCACGAGCCAAGTTTTGCGTGAAGACCGCTTACAAAATAATCGCAGGCTTCTCCAGTGCCGTCCGAGTAGTGGCGGACAGATTTTTAGCGGTTTTTGGCTGGCTCTTTCCCGACTTATCTCTCTTATATCTTTCCAAATTTAAATGAATTGTATTATTTTGAACATATTGACTTAATTGAAGTTGCAAAATTTCGAAACCAAAACCAAAACTTTTCGTCGTAGTGACACTTTAAGTAAGCTGACTTTAAAGTCAAAAGCATCACCCCCGATGAGACTCGATCCCACAACCTTTGAATAGGCTAGTTTCGAATTGTGCAGCAACAAAAGAACAGAGTCGAGGTTCAGGGGAATAATTTGCATTTTCCTTTGTTCTGAACAATACAAAATGCTAATTATTCCCCTGAACCTCGACTCTGTTCTTTTGTTGCTGCACAATTCGAAACTAGCCTATTAGAAGTCCAACACGCTAGTCAATTGTTCCCCCGGGCGCTGTGCGAACACCACAAAAAAACGGGGGCAACGGTTGCGCCAGTTAATGTTAATAAGGGCGTGGCGTGGATATTGGACGACAAAGGGGCCATATAGCATTACTCCCAATTCAAAAATGCGCAATTGACCGAATGCAAAAATGGTCGCCAACAAATTATTCTTTTGTCTTTGTGTTAATTAGCCTAACTAGCCTCGTTTTACAGCCCAAATTCTTTCAATTTTACACGTGTGAACAAGTTAGGCTAATTAACACAAAAACAAAAGAATAATTTGTTGGCGGCCATTTTTGCATTCGGTCAATTGGCATGGAAAGACAAACTCACAGTTCGGTTGAAGGTCGAAGGTGACAGGACAGCAGAGTGGTCCAAAGCCCTGCGTTCATAGACGTGGGTTCGAATCCCACTCCTGGCACGTGTATTAAAATTAAGCTATTAAATGGGGCAAACGAATCATGAAAAACTACGTTGTTAAGCTAAGCACTGTTTGCAGGTTTGGAAGTGAAAATATGGAACATAACTTGACCGCAACAATGTTCATAAAATGGAATCCAGGTGATGTAAGTCAAACTTTGCATCAGGTGTATGATTAATATTCCCATTTATTGGATGATTTAAAGTATACAGTATAAACGTTTGTACAAATCGATATCGACACTAAAGCGCATACGAATCTCCAAGTTCTGCCATATGAAATCCAACTCACTCTTGCATGCAAAAAGTTTTAAGATTTCTTAATTAAAATCTCAGCTTATCCTCGTCCTCAGCTTATATATTCTGGAAGGCTACGGGCACAATACCTGATTACGGCAACCCATTCGCTACCTTGAATTAACGATTATTGTAAATTTGCAACTTGCTCTGAATTTACTATTATCGTTAATTTAGAAGACAGGAAGCTTGGTATGGATTATGGGAAATGGTCATGTATTTTTTAAAAGACAACCCAAATAATAATTATATATGGACATAGGACTCGCACCTGAGAATGTTCTCAATCAATTTCCGAGTACGTATGCTAATGAGATTCTGTCGGACTACCTTCCTGTCAGTTGCGGGGTCCCACAAGGATCTGTACTTGAACCCCTATTGTTTTTAATTTATATAAATGACCTTCAACAATGCAAGCTATCATCATCATCTGTACTTATGTATGCTGATGATACGTCCCTTACCTTCTCTGCTGATAACTATGCAACTCTTGAAGAGAAGTCAAAAGAAAAGATTAACGAGGTCCAAAAATGGTTACAATCCCATAAGCTCACAATAAATGGCAAAGAGCCAATTGAAAATATATGATTACTGGAAGTCACTATAGACTTATGCTGAGGACCCATGCCTTAGAGTAACTAATCAGCAGTTTATGCCGCGGCGGACTGCGTATGAATATCTGGGAATTGAGGTTGAAGAGGCATTGTGATGGCAATGCCAAAGAGATGGTGCCTCGCCAAACCATGCTGCGAATGTATATGAGGCTTTAGTCCTTCCCTACCTAGATTATTGCTCTGAGTTTTAAGGTTGCATTTGTAAAATCAAATGTGACAGACTCCACAGATTGCAAAATAGAGCCGGGAGAAGGCCTTTCGTGATTTTAACACAAGATCTGCTGATATACTTCACTACCTACGGTGGGACAACCTTGAGCAAAGGTGACGCTCGAAGCAGCTCACAAATAAGTGTTTTTAATTCGGAATAATGTTTTTCTGGATGGTTTAAACAATTTGTTCGAGCGAACCTCCGGAATTCATTCATACAATTCACGGGGCTCCTCAATTAATGCTTTCGTGCCCAGGCCCCATACAGAGGATACTAAGAGGGAGTTTTGCTATAGAGGTGCCGTCATGTAGAATGGCCTTGACAACAAAGTTAAGGAGGCGCTTCATCTCAAGACTCTCGGCGATGCTATGATTTGACGGAGTTGTGGAAGCACTTATTTTAGTTGTTATGAAATTTGTTTAGGTAATTCACAGCTCTTATGTTAGTGCAATAAACATTGGACTAGCGGAACAATTTTCTAGTATTAGGATGTTGTAATTTTTCAGCTTGTGTCTTTTTCTAACTTTTATGTAAACGGCTCGCTGGAAGAGCAAACCGGCGGTCATGGGCTCAAATCCCATCGGTGCCTTGGGCTTTATTGATGACTGGGTGAAGTTTTTTTGAAATCTGAAGTCTATGACAATCTGTGTAGTTGCGCATAATTCCGTTAATTGGATGCTTTAATGAGATCAAATCCTTCTCACTAGACAAATCAGAATATAATGCGTTTTGGAGCATCTCATTTCGGTTAGAGCTTCGAGGTACAACCTTAATCGATGAGTCTGATTTGAAGTTTATTCTTGGAAGGGACACGGACCCATGACTTCTCTTTTTAAAGCTACAACAAGATGCAAAAATAGTGGAGACACTTCATTTTCTTGGGGCATTATTAATTTCCCTACTACCTCTCACACTGCAGCTCCCCTCCCCCCACCTTATCAGTGTTGTTAGCAAGACAAGAAAGTTTTGGAAACTTAAGCAGTCAACATTGAAAGGGGGAGAGGGCAGAGGAAGTGGGAAAGGTTTAAATTCTAGATACGGCGGGCACTGGAAGCTAGAAAAGGTGTTTTTCAATGAAAGTTTCTCAACAATTTTGCAACTTGTTGTAGCATTTCGCTTTTCATGAATTTATTAGCAAAATCTCTCTTTAACTAAGCTCTAGTGACAATTTCCTGGCCATCGTCGTCCATTTTTGTACCTTTATATCATAAAGCTTCAACTGAAGGTCCTTTCAAGGATGTAACTTTGTGTCAGGTTACGATTTCGCCAAAGAGCGAGCGGAAATAATCGACGAGTTTCTTAAAGTAGTAGGCTTCAATTTCCGAAAAGTTATTTTTTTACCTGTAGCCGCAACGCTTCACATCATGAATTTTCCAAGGCGCGAACCAAACTTAGGTAAACTTCGTTAATGGGCTAGTAGTTCAAGAAAACCAAACCAAACAAATTGACCTTTCAACCGTAGTCCAACTTCCATATACAAATGCAGACCAAAATCCGAATACTTGTGGAAATTAAGTAAAAACTGGAAGTGTTATTACTTCTGTTGCCCTAGGTCTGTTTGATTTCTAACTTTTGCTTTTTAAGTCATAATCTAATGTCCATGACTCCCTGGACATCTTTCAAGTTTTTACTATACGAAAAGCAAAGTTGATGACTTCCGCAAGAAGGGCACACGAGCCTTTGTCAGCCAAAAACAGAAACGCACCGCCCAACGTGGGGCTCGAACCCACGACCCTGAGATTAAGAGTCTCATGCTCTACCGACTGAGCTAGCCGGGCTTCACGCTGCGTAACCGCTGGCGAAATGTTCAACAAAAGTATTTGACTGGCATGCTTGGGCGAGGGGCATTTCGGGTTTGTTCATCCTGAGATGCTGCATTTCGGGTTTGATCATCCTGAGATGCTGCAAAATTATTATAATTACTATCATGAGGGGTGTGAGAAAGGACGATCAAAAGACAATTAAAGGGCGGTTATTTAAAAGTAATGGCAGCAGTTTCACTAGCAACCTTTGTGGCTTCCTTAATGGTGTTGACAAAAGAATCCTCCTTACAAGAGAGGGTTCCTCCCCACTAACTAAAACATTCACTAGTCAGCAGGTAGTTTGGGGAAAATTTTGCGTGTGTTGATGATGAGTTGAGGAAAAATCATAGACAAAAGTTAGGGTTAGTCTGTAAAATGAGGGGGAAAAGTTCACAAAGCAAACTCTCAACCCCAAAATAAGGTTAACAAAGACACAAACTCTGTGTGAAATTAAAAAGTTAATTTCAGAAACAGCCAGATAGTGCATGTACGATAAACTTAATCAAGTAGGAGAGATGAACAAATACTTGACCATGAAAATTATACGTTCTTAAAAATTGAAATAATAAATGTGAAAAATCTTTATAGTAAAATCTTCGTTCTTTAATATATATGGAAAAAACTAATAAAAAAATTCCATGGAATATGAAACACAGGTTCGACAAAGCAAATCCAACAATTGAAGGGCTCACGGGAGGCTACCATGTGGTTCGCTGACAATCCACTCAACATGTAGCTGCCATAGCTCCCGTAGCACATTAGGTTGGAGCGTCGTATATACTTATAAGCAGTACTAAGAACGGTCACCGACGGTGCTGAAGTAAGGCGGTTTCGATACCCGCCGCAGGCAACTGTATTTTAACGCATACATTTTGCACTCTCATCGGACAATTTGAAACACTTGGCCAATGAGAGTGCAGAATGTAATATGATCGCCATCAAGCTATAATGGCCGTAGCCACACATCTAGGTGAACGCATGGGAAGATTATAGAAAGCCGAACGTTATTTTGAATTTATCCGCCACAAATGGCTGTGTTGTCCCGGAGTGGAGTTGATGTGATAGGAAATTTAACTGGCCTTAAGGCTGTGGTAATTTAATGACAATTCGGACCGTTGCTTTCTGATGCAAGAGCAATTTGTGGGACGAGATCGCCGCGAGTCACCAGCCTCTCTTCTCTTTATGAGGGGAAATGACAACTAACGACATCGTAAAAATTCGAAAGCCACAAACCCGGCTAAAACGGACACAGTTTGCCCTCCGATTGGGCAGAAAACACGAGGACAACTGTACGTAGAGGCAAGTTTATTTCTACATTTACAGCTTATTTTAGGATTTAGAAGCTCCATATCTCAGTAGAAGTGTGGGTAAGATCGGTGTACTGTATGCTTAAAATCATCTGATCATTGCTAAATTTAATTATTCTCCTTATTCCAAATTTGACTCTGATCACCTGAGGTCAAGTTAATTTCGACATTTTCTTTCCAAACCTGTACATAGCGCTCACCTAAATTAAGCGTACAGAATTTAGTTTCCCAAGATTCGGAGTAACGAAAAAACACCGTACCTGAGGTGAAGTGTCAGGAGTGGGATTCGAACCCACGCCTACATGAGTAGACTGCGACCTGAACGCAGCGCCTTGGACCGCTCGGCCATCCTGACACCTACTCTTTCGAATGGGGAGGAGCATGTTGGGAAAAATGCCGACGTAGGGCCTACCACCTCTGCAATGGTATGTAGGTTGAATTTCGACGGATTTCAACCTGCATCGCTGCTAGCCAGAACGTAGATTAGAGTACTTTGCTCTATCAAAGAAGGGGACATTACAGAGTCTCACATTTTTCCACTTTTAGGCAAAAAGTTAAGTGCCCTTTGCTCGCGTTATCCCTTGGATGAGGAGGAAGGGTTTACATCGACTTGTGCTTTATCTTTGTTATGATGTTTTCTCTTTTTCCTGCCGTTTATATCAGGCATTGACAGAAAGTTTTGTCGACGGAGGAAAGCTCGTGCGTCTTACCTGTTCTTTCTTAAACAGGAAATCGGCCTTTCATGTAAAGCCTGTATGGCATTGACGAAAACAATCATTTCGCGATGTCTCAAAGTTGAAGATTTCAACGTAGGAGATAGTTGTAGTGGTAACTATATAAGCTGAGTAGACATATTTCGTTTGCCACTTGTTGTTTGCTTCGTATTTGATGATCAGGGAGAGAGGACAGGAGGTGTAATATTGGGTGAATGTAACATCCAGTCACTCATAATTAGTTTTAAGTAAGCTGACTTTAAAGTCAAAAGCATCACTCCAGATGAGACTCGAACCCACAACCTTTGAATTAGAAGTCCAACACGCAAGTCAATTGCGCCACGGGTGCTGCGTGAACACAACAAAAAAACGGGGGCAACAGTTGGGCCAGTTAATATCAAGACTGAGCTAGCCGGGCTCCGTACTGTGCAGATGCTGTCGGAACGTTCACAAAAAATATGTGACTGGCACGCTTGGGCTCAGTCATAACAAGCTCATCAACTCTGTTCATTTCTTGAACGAGGGGCATTTCGGGTTTGAACATCCTGAGATTCTGCAAAACTTCCGCAAGAAGGGCACAAGAACGTTAGTCAGCCAAAAAATGAAGGGTGCACCGCCTAACGTGGGGCTCGAACCCACGACCCTGAGATTAAGAGTCTCATGCTCTACCGACTGAGCTAGCCGGGCTCCGCGCTGCATAACCGCTGGCGGAACGTTCAACAAAAATATTTGACTGGCATGCTTGGGCGAGGGGCATTTCGGGTTTGTTCATCCTGAGATGCTATATTTCAGGTTTGATCATCCTGAGATGCTGCAAAATTATTATAATTAGTATCATGAGGGGTGTGAGAAAGGACGATCAAAAGACAATTAAAGGGCGGTTATTTAAAAGTAATGGCAGCAGTTTCACTAGCAACATTTTTGGCTTCCTTAATGGTGTTGACAAAAGAATCCTCGTTACAAGGAAGAGTTCCTCTCAACTAACTAAAACATTCACCAGTCAGCTGCAGGTAGTTTGGGGGGAATTTTGTGTGTGTAGATGGTGAGTTGAGGAAAAATTGTAGAAAAAAATTATGGTTAGTCTGTAAAATAAATGTAAGGGGGAGAAATTCACAAAGCAAACTCTCAACCCCAAAATAAGGTTAACAAATGAAACAAACTCGGTGTGAAATTAAAAACTTTAACTTCAGAAACAGCCATATATTGCATGTACGATAAATTTAATCAAGTTGGAGAGATGAACAAATACTTGACCATGAAAATTATTCCTTCTAAAAAATTGGAATAATAAATTCCTTAATGATCTAAGAACGAAGCACGAGAATTTAGTTAAGAAATCTTAAAAATATTTTGCAGGCAACAGTGAATTGGCTTTCATATGGTAGAACTGGGAGATTGGTATAGGTTTTTATCGATAGCAATTTGCACAATCGTTTATAGTGTATACTTAAAATCATCCAATAATTGCTAATATCAGACACCTGATGCGTGATCTGACTTTGATCACCTGGATTCCATTTTAGGAACATTATTGAGGTCGCACGTTAAACCCTAATTGCTTTTGGCAAACTATGGGAACAAAGTTTATTTGCATAATTAATGTTAATTCCTTTAAGGCTTGATAGCGCGAAAAGCCGACTACCGAGAAAATCCTATTAACCAATAAAAGTGCCTTGAATGCGCAAAAGTTTGTTTAGTACGGCTTTCATTCTCGCATCTTTCAATGCTTTCCGGCTTCGCGAATGTGTTTGAACTTTGTCAACACGAAGGAGGCGTGACTGTGATTGGACGACTGAGACAATGCAGTCATGTCGGGAGACCCACGGGAATAAAGAAATATGCGGTTGCCAAACTACGGTCTGTCACCCCGGTAAATGTCAGTTTGTTATCAACGGTCGAAGCCGTGGCCACTCTTGTGATAAATCATCGCCTTCGAAAGCTGTTTTGTTGCAATATTCACCGCCTGACGTTGCTAGCAGGACTGCTATCGCGTTGATGGTGGGTTGAGATGAAAGTTCAATCTTTGTCAATTGATTCTGATGAGGAATTGTGACCGTGGGAACATTTTATCCAGGAATATTTGACTCAAATTGGTAGCTCCTGAGAATTTGGTCTCCAATCTTGGAGGGTGTAAATTTTAGGTTGCAGGTTGCAGGTCATTGTTTCATCAGAGCTGAAACAACCCAAACCTTTCTTTACTAATGCTAACATTAGGCATACAAATATATGTTTAAGCCTCATGTTAGCATTTTTGTAAAGGCTTGGGTTGTTTCAGTTAGAGTAAAAGAATGATTTGCAACCCTAACCTGCAACCTGCAACCTGCACTTTACACCCTCCGCTCCAGTACCAGTCTTGGGATTTTATTATAACCGTTGACAACCCAGGAATTG
>NC_090877.1:23928115-23930615 GCF_036669935.1 Montipora foliosa | reverse complement strand
TCTCCCCTTAACTAAGCTCTTGTGACAATTTCCTGGCCATCGCAGTCCATTTTTGTACCTTTAGTATCATGAAGCTTCAACTGAAGGTCCTTTCTGTGGTGTGACTTATGCCACGTTACGATTTCGCCAAAGACTGGGCGGAAACAGCCGACACATTTCTTAAAGTAGTAGGCTTCAACTTCCGAAAAGGTAACTTTTGCTTTTAAGTCATATTCTAAAGTCCGTGACTCCCTCAAGTTTTTACTATACGAAAAGCAAAGTTGATGACTTCAGCAAGAAGGGCACAAGAGCGTTAGTCAGCCAAAAAATAAAAGGTGCACCGCCCAACGTGGGGCTCGAACCCACGACCCTGAGATTAAGAGTCTCATGCTCTACCGACTGAGCTAGCCGGGCTCTGCGCTGCAAAACCGCTGACGGAACGTTCAACAAACATATGTGACTGGCATGCTTGGGCGAGAGGCATTTCGGGTTTGTTCATCCTGAGATGCTGCAAAACTATTATAATTACTATCATGAGGGGTGTGGGAAAGGACGATAAAAAGACAATTAAAGGGCGGTTATTTAAAAGTAATGGCAGCAGTTTCACTAGCAACATTTGTGGCTTCCTTAGTGGTGTTGACAAAAGAATCCTCCTTACAAGAGAGGGTTCCTCTCCACTAACTAAAACATTCACAAGTCAGCAGGTAGTTTGGTTGGGGGAAATTTTGTGTGTGTAGATGATGAGTTGAGGAAAAATCATAGACAAAAGTTAGGGTTAGTCTGTAAAATGAGGAGGAAAAATTCATAAAGCAACTCTCACCGCTAAAATAAGGCTATTAAATGAAACAAACTCTGTGTGAAATTCAGAAACAGCCAGATAGTGCATGTACGATAAACTTAATCAAGTAGGAGAGATGATTGAGAGAGAGATACTTGACCATGAAAACTATACGTTCTTAAAAATTGGAATAATAAATGTCAAAATCTTTATACTAAAATCTTCGTTCTTTAATATATATGGAGAAAACTAAAGAAATCCCATGGAATATGAAACACAGGTTCGACGAAGCAAATCCAACAATTGAAGGGCTCACGGGAGGCTACCACGTGGTTCGTTGACAGTCCACTCAACATGTAGCCGCCATAGCTCCCGTAGCAAAGTAGGCTAAAGCGTCGTATATTCTTATAAGCAGAACTGAGAACGGTCACCGACGGTGCTGAAGTAAGGAGGTTTCGATACCCGCCGCGAGCAACTGTATTTTAACGTATACATTTTGCACTCTCATTGGACAATTTGAAACACTTGGCCAATGAGAGTGCAGAATGTAGTATGATCGCCATCAAGCTATAACAGCCGTAGCCACACATCTAGCTGAATGCATGGGAAGATTATAGAAAGTCGAACGTTATTTTGAATTTGTCCGCCGCTGTGTCGTCCCGGAGTGGAGTTGATGTGATAGGAAATTTATCTGGCCATAAAAACACCACAGATTAAGAGGCTGTGGTATTTTTATGGCGATTTGGACAGTTGCTTTCTGATGCGATAGCAATTTGTGGGACGAGATCGCCGCTAGTCACCAGCATCTCTTCTCTTTATGAGTGGAAATGACAACAAACGTCATCGTAAACATTCGAAAGCCACAAACCAGGCTAAAATGGGCACAGTTTGCCCTCCGATTGCGCAGAAAACACAAGGACAACTGTACGTAGAGGTAAGTTTATTTTTACATTTACAGCTTATTTTAGCATTTATAAGCTCCATATCTCAGTAGAAGTGTGGGTAAGATCGGTGTACTGTATACTTAAAATCATCTGATCATTGCAAAATTTAATTATTCTCCTTATTCCAAATTTGACTCTGATCACCTGAGGTCAAGTTAATTTCGACATTTTATTTCCAAACCTGTACATAGCGCTCACCTAAATTAAGCGTACAGAATGTAGTTTCCCAAGATTCGGAGTAACGAAAAAACAACTTAAATGAGGTGAAGTGTCAGGAGTGGGATTCGAACCCACGCCTACATGAGTAGACTGCGACCTGAACGCAGCGCCTTGGACCGCTCGGCCATCCTGACACCTACTCAGTTTCGAATGGGGAGGAGCGTGTTGCGAAAAATGCCGACGTAGGGCCTACCACCTCTGCAATGGTATGTAGGTTGAATTTCGACGGATTTCAACCTGCATCGCTGCTAGCCGGATATCGCTCTATCAAAGAAGGGGACATTACAGAGTCTCACATGTCTCCATTTTTAGGCAAAAAGTTAAGTGCCCTTTGCCTGCGCTATTCCTTGGATGAGGAGGAAGGCTTTACCTCGACTTGTACTTTATGTTTGTCATGAGTTTTTTTCTTTTTCCTGCCGTTTACATCAGGCACTGACAGAAAGTTTTGTAGGCGGAGGAAAGCTCGTGCGTCTTCCCTGTTCTTTCTTTCACAGGAAATCGGCTTTTTATGTAAAGCATGTATTGCATTGACGAAGACAATCATTTCGCGATGTCTCAAAGTTGAAGATTTCAAAGTAAG
>NC_090877.1:23920615-23923115 GCF_036669935.1 Montipora foliosa | reverse complement strand
AGTAGGCTGGAGCGTCGTATATTCTTATAAGCAGAACTGAGAACGGTCACCGACGGTGCTGAAGTAAGGAGGTTTCGATACCCGCCGCGAGCAACTGTATTTTAACGTATACATTTTGCACTCTCATTGGACAATTTGAAACACTTGGCCAATGAGAGTGCAGAATGTAGTATGATCGCCATCAAGCTATAACAGCCGTAGCCACACATCTAGCTGAATGCATGGGAAGATTATAGAAAGTCGAACGTTATTTTGAATTTGTCCGCCGCTGTGTCGTCCCGGAGTGGAGTTGATGTGATAGGAAATTTATCTGGCCATAAAAACACCACAGCTTAAGAGGCCGTGGTATTTTTATGGCGATTTGGACAGTTGCTTTCTGATGCGATAGCAATGTGGGACGAGATCGTCGCTAGTCACCGGCATCTCTTCTCTTTATGAGTGGAAATGACAACAAACGTCATCGTAAAAAATCGAAAACCACAAACCAGGCTAAAATGGGCACAGTTTGCCCTCCGATTGCGCAGAAAACACGAGGACAACTGTACGTAGAGGTAAGTTTATTTTTACATTTACAGCTTATTTTAGCATTTATAAGCTCCATATCTCAGTAGAAGTGTGGGTAAGATCGGTGTACTGTATACTTAAAATCATCTGATCATTGCTAAATTTAATTATTCTCCTTATTCCAAATTTGACTCTGATCACCTGAGGTCAAGTTAATTTCGACATTTTATTTCCAAACCTGTACATAGCGCTCACCTAAATTAAGCGTACAGAATTTAGTTTCCCAAGATTCGGAGTAACGAAAAAACAACTTAAATGAGGTGAAGTGTCAGGAGTGGGATTCGAACCCACGCCTACATGAGTAGACTGCGACCTGAACGCAGCGCCTTGGACCGCTCGGCCATGCTGACACCTTCTCTTTCACTTGGGGAGGAGCGTGTTGGGAAAAATGCCGACGTAGGGCCTACCACCTCTGCAATGGTATGTAGGCTGAATTTCGACGGATTTCAACCTGCATCGCTACTATCTGAAACGTAGATGAGAGTACTTTCCCCTATCAGAGAAGGGGACATTACAGAGTGTCACATGTCTCTATTTTTAGGCAAAAAGTTAAGTGCCCTTTGCCCGCGTTATCCCTTGGATGAGGAGGAATGGTTTACATCGACTTGTGCTTTATCTTTGTTATGATGTTTTCTCTTTTTCCTGCCGTTTACATCAGGCACTGACAGAACGTTTTGTAGACGGAGGAAAGGTCGTGCGTCTTCCCTGTTCTTTCTTTCACAGGAAATCAGCCTTTACTGTAAAGCCTGTATTGCAGATTTCAACGTAAGACAAAGTTCAGTGTAGTGGTAACTATCAAAGCTGAGTAGACATATTTCGTTTGCCACTTGTTGTTTGCTTCATATTTGATGATCAGGGAGAGAGAACAAGAGGTGTAATATTGGGTGAATGTAACATCCAGTCACTTAGTTTTAAGTAAGCTGACTTTAAAGTCAAAAGCATCACCCCAGATGAGACTCGAACCCACAACCTTTGAATTAGAAGTCCAACACGCTAGTCAATTCCGCCACGGGGGCTGTGTGAACACCACAAAAAAACGGGGGCAACAGTTGCGCCAGTTAATATCAAAACGGCGTTGTTAATAAAGGCATGGCATTACTCCCAATTCAAATTTGCGCAAATGGCGTGAAAAAACAATCTCACAGTCCGCCTGAAGTTCTAAGGTGTCAGGATGGCCGAGCGGTCCAAGGCGCTGCGTTCAGGTCGCAGTCTACTCATGTAGGCGTGGGTTCGAATCCCACTCCTGACACGTCTGTTAAAATTAAGCTATTAAATGGGGCCAACGAATCATGTGAAACTACATCCTTTACGTCTTTTTAAGCTAATCACTCTTTGCAGGTTTGGAAGTGAAAATATGAAAATTAACTTGACCGCAACAATGTTCATAAAATGGAATCCAGGTGATGTACTTCGAACCTCGCATCAGGTGTATAATTAATATTCTCATTTACTGGGTGATTTAAAGTATACAGTATAAACGTTTGTACAAATCAATATTGACACTAAAGCGCATTCGAATCTCCAAGTTCTACCATATGAAATACAACTCATTCTTGCATGCAAAAAGTTTTAAGATTTCTTAATTAAAATCTCAGCTTATCCTCGTCCTTAGCTTATATTCTGGATGGCTACGGGCAAAATACCTGATTACGGCAACCCATTCACTACCTAGAATTAACGATTATTGTAAATTTGCAACTTGCTCTGAATTTACTATTATCGTTAATTTAGAAGACAGGAAGCTTGATATGGATTATGGGAAATGGTTGTGTATTTTTTAAAAGACAAACCAAGTATATGGACATAGGACTCGCACATGAGAATGTTCTCAATCAATTTCAGAGCTAATGAGATTCTGTCGGACTACCTTCTTGTCAGTTGCGAAGTCCCACAAGGATCTGTACTTGGACCCTTATTGTTTCTCATTTATATAACC
>NC_090877.1:23893115-23913115 GCF_036669935.1 Montipora foliosa | reverse complement strand
ATGTCGGGAGACCCACGGGATTAAAGAAATTTGCGGTTGTCAAACTACGATCGGTCACCCCGGTAAGGGTCAGTTTCTTATCAACGGTCGACACCGTGGCCACTCTTGTGATAAAGCATCGCCTTCGAAAGCTGTTTTGTTGTAATATTCACCGCCTGACTTTGCTCGCAGGACTGCTATCGCGTTGATGGTGGGTTGAGATGAAAGTTCAATCTTTGTCAATTGATTCTGATGAGGAATTGTGACCGTGGGAACATTTTATCCAGAAATATTTGACTCAAATTGGTGGCTCCTGAGAATTTGGTCTCCAGTCTTGGAGGGTGCAAATTTCAGGTTGCAGGTCGTTGTTTCACCATAGCTGAAACAACCCAAACCTTTAAAGACTAATGCTAACATTAGGCATAAAAATATTATGTTTAAGCCTCAAGTTAGCATTTTTGTAAAGGTTTGGTTTGTTTCAGTTAGAGTAAAAGAATTATTTGCAACCCTAACCTGCAACCTGCAACCTGCAACCTGCAACCTGCACTTTACACCCTCCGCTCCGGTACTAGTCTTGGGATTTTATTATAACCGTTGAGCTCCCAGAAATTGAAAAATGGCTCAAATCGCGTCGGATCTGGAAAATAAGCACACAGGAAGGAAGCTATCCACAATGACAATCATATAATAATCTTTTTAAGCTTTTTAGCGGGATTCCCATACAAATCCTTATAATGTTGTTGGCCATGCTCACACTTAGCTTGGTTGAGTGTAGTCTCAACAGCTGTTGAGAAACAGTTTTTCGTTTTGTCCAATCAGAAACTCCCTCGAATGTGGAATCACGTAATAATGTAAATATTAGTATAAAGCGGAAGGCTACAGCTGAGTATTATGAGCGTTACTTTGAAGAAATATGGGTGACATGAGAAAAACATGGAAAGGTATTAACATGATTATGGGACGAAGTTCTCGTACTACAGAGATCAGTTAAACAAATAGATTCCATGTTGCCGTGCGTCTGTTCAGTAATAGATCACAGATGACGTCAAAATGTGGTAAGAACAAAAAAGTGGCACACGAGGCGATAGCCGAGTGTGTCACTGAGTGTGTCACTGAGCCTTAATAAATAGCATTTAGACAAATCTATTTTTTAGCCGTTTCTTAAAACGCAGATACATTTCCGTTTTCTTTTAGCGGATTTCGTTTGTCTCTTTTTCGGCTGGTTACAAAATTCAAACTATCCCTTTTCAAGGAATCGGATCGAGAGACAATGTTTTCCCATATTTTCCACCCGAACTGAACTTGTTCTATCCCTCAGCCGAAGTGTTTTATCGCAAGAATTTAAAAACCTCCATTAAGTTGCAGTGTCATTATACATGTACCTGAAAATAGTTGAAGTACGTTTGCCAATCGGGCTTGGCAGTGACGTTTTTGTTTACTCCGGAGAAACATTTGCTGACCTCCTCCTTTTGTTTGTTTGTATCGGTTATTGAGACTTATTATAGGTCTTTGACATTTTCTATTTATTGACCTCATTGCTCTCCTGCAATCTGCAAGAGCGTTATAAGGATCAGTAAATGTACTCCGTTGTCTACTCTAGTAGGCTAGTTTGTGTTAATTCCTGGGATAATATTCCTGTTTGTGAACCATTTTATCGTTGATTGTCACACAAACTTTTAATAATGAATGACAAAGCAGAAGAAAAATATTGATTCTGGTGACTTTTCAAGACCTTTATTAGAATAAACCCGAGGCTGGGAATAAGAGTTGTAACAAGGCCAATTACTTGACAGAGCAGGGATTACTAGTCTCACCTATGTAAGGTCTATTATTACATTTTTCTTTTGTTGTACGAACGTTTCGCCTGAGGTTCAAAACATCCCGAAAACGTAACTAGGCGTTGAGCCAATATGTAGTACCAAGTCGGCGTTATGAAAGCCTTCGTGTTGAAATCGCAAAAAAGTGAGAAAGTCCAGCCTCAGTATTGAACTGCGTAGTTATGGAATGACAGTGCACGACTGATCATTGGACACCCAGAAAACTCGGAAATCGATATGTATATCTTGGAATTCTTATCAAACACAAAATCGTAAGCGGATTTTAACTTGGATTAGTTTGTTAAATTTTTCGGTATTAATCAGTGATTTCCATCAACAAATCTGCGGCGAGAGTTCGTTAACGATTCGAAATTCGATCGTACGAGGATCTACTAGACTTCAATCTGAACTACCAAGGTGGTGGATAACTGAGAAGCAAAGAAGAGGTGGAAAATAGATAGCATTTTAAGTAACACTATCTTGCATTACCAGCAACGTATACGTACTGCCTGTCCAGGAGTAATTTCTTAGGGCACAAATGCAAAATAGGGCGCTTCGGCTGAAATTAAAACAACAATACACAAGAATACACGAGTACAACAAAGGGGATCTAAGACGTCGATTGTGACGGTGGGCGTTATCCAATTTTGTTTTTTTTTTAAAACAGAGTTGCACTTAATTTGGGACGGTTCTTTTTAGTTAGAGTAACGTTTAGTAAATATCGTCTTTTTCTCAACCTGTTCCGTTTTCATGAACCCAACCAGCAGACGTCACCACAGTTCCGCTCGTGTCGTGATCTCTGTTAAGTTTGTATGTTGTTCATTGGCAATCTTGATATTACCAAATTAGCGTTATCATGCAGATAGCTGAGGCAGTTTTTCCTGACCCAACTATTAATATTTGGCTGTGATTAGCGTGACTGGAAAAACTAATTATATATTGCGGTCGCTGTCTTAATATCTTTAAAAGTGCTCCCGTAATTTTTGATAACGTTTTTGTTTTTTTCAAAAAAAGAACAAACGAGAACAAGGAAAACAAGTAACCGTTCGCTACTCATCCGACAAAGGCCGGCGAAATCAGCTATCACATATTTTTTCATCTCATGTCATGAGCGCATCGGCATTGAGTCGTGAAAGCCTAAGGGAACGCAGATTACAACTTTTGTTATTACATGTACTTTACAGTTTTCAAGCGCCCTTGACAATTCGTTTTTCAGCTGTATTCAACGCATGCAATTTTGCACGCATAGTCCGTCTACACGGTTTAACAAGACAATATTCACTTGATGAAACCCGAAACATAGAGAAACTCCAGAAATGAATTTTTTTACAAACTTTTTTTCATTAGAAAGACTTCGCATTTAACTTGCCCAAGTAATAAGCCAAAGAGAACTTAGAAGATGATTTATTTTTGAAGAGAAATTCTGGGAAAGAAGTTGCTATTTTAATTTCATTTTAAGTTTTTCTTTAAGTAGAAATAAACAGGAACTGAGTCATTAGGCAATAGATTATATTGAGGCTATTTTGGCAGTTGATTTCATCCGGCCCACTACAATTTCCCCTTAGCGAAGGACACCATTTGCTAAGGAGTTTGTCCAATTAGGTGAAGTATTTTCGTGATTTTAGTATGGGAAGCTTTATTGAAATATCCTCAAATGATTTTACACTGAACATTTCCAGGCCTGTGGGCCTGGGCAGTTGTGCTCAATTTATGTAACTATCCAAAAAAACCTTATGACATTGGCCATTCTAATAAATTACGATGTAATATTATATTGTAAAACTTGTATATGCATATATAGTTAAGAGAATACAAGTAGTAAAATTCGTAGTTGTTCATGAACGAAAAAGAAAAAAAATAGCAAACGAGATACTATTTACTATTTACTATTTCGTAGTTTTGGGAGATGATCCACCTTTGTGAGCGTCAATAGTTGTCTTTCCTAAGTTGTTAGCTAATATGCTGATCACTTCTTTTTCGAGATCTTTGTAGTAAACTGCGAGAAAATCAAACACTACTTTATTGAGATTTACTTTATGACCCGGGTTTAATACCTAGTTGTAAATTTATTTATCTTTCTTGTATATACATGTAGTTCTCATTGTGATTGTTCCTGGGTTTCATATTGTTCCTTCCATGATGATCCATTCGTTATTCTTCTTATCCAATACACTGATATCCGGTCTATTTGCGCCATGATTCATGGGACATATTTTCCAATTTCCAAGCTATGTCCCACGAGTCCTTGCTTTCAATTGTTGTTCTCTTGGCTTGGTTGCGGATAACATTGCTTGTATGACTGTGGGGTAGAATACTCAGATTCGTGAAATCCGTATCTTTCCTGTAAAGCATGGTAAACGGGGCGTAGCATTCTGTCGTGTCGTGCTTTATACAGTGACTGTGCTATGTGACAACACTGAGCCACGGAGTACGTGTGATACTGTCTTCTGACCTTTAGAACAGAGTCGGCAGGACAATTCGTCTACGCCTGTTCGTGTAACGTTTGTGATCTATAGGTGTTTGTGTTAAGGAATTGCTGTCTAATGCTTGTATCTACTGACATGACTGTATCCGGAATGTTCTTCCACCGTCTAAAGATGTCGTATGAGTGGGCTGATATTTCTGGATCCTGGCAGTGTTGAGTCACTAACTTTCCGATCCATGGCTGTTTCATGACTTCATTTTTGCGTTTCTTCATACTTGCTTTATGGATGATCTGTTTATTTTCATGGGTTCTTTGACCATCACTATTGTTACGTTGTCAGTATCTTCCAAGACTGTTACGCAATCCTGTAAGTGGCAATTAAGATCTGGTTCTTCTGCATACCTTTTGGCATCTTTTGGCACAATGAATATGCTATAAACTTGCAGAAGTAAAGGTGTATGACGTTCAGGAACCGGCTTTTCAGCCTTTAAGATCATATCTGTATGACCGTAAACAAAGGGTAATATGCAATAACAAGTGCTCTAGCTGGTCACCGTTACGATCGATGTGGCGTCCCACAGGGAAGTCTCCTTAGTCCTTTACTATTTAAAATCTTTATGAACGAACTTGTCACCGTCTCATCCCTCTGCCTCCATGCAGATGATACAACTCAATATACGGCGGATAATAGCCCAGTTGTACTTCAACATTTATTAAACCAAGACATGGAAAGACTACCTGTCAACGGGGACAAGACCCAAGCCATGATCCTTGGGAATTCATCCTATCGATATGACCTGGAGTTTGCGGGCACTTCCATTGACATTAAAGACCACTTAACTTGAGATCCTTGGGACCTGTTTGGATAATAAGTTCTCTTTTAAAGAACATATAAATGTAATGTTGAAGAAAGTATATGCTAAGATAGTCGCACTTCGCCGCCTTAAGCGCTTAGTACCTGCAAATACTCTGCTTCTTCTTTATAGGAGCTTTGTATGATCACATTTTGAGTTCTGCAGCTGTTTACTTATGGGCATAGGTAAAACACTTAACAAGAAACTGGAAGATGCAAACTATTATGGTCTACGAACTATAATGAACATGGGGAAACTACTAATTATCATAATTCTTATTTTATGAATCAGTTCTTAGGATGGTAGACATGAATACATCAGAGCATAGACGTCTAGAACAATCTTTGATAATATTTTTTAAATGCTTTAAGGAGAATGGTCCGGGCTATGTAGCCAATTTATTCAAACGTTGACTTACACCATATAATCTTAGAGGCAGTGGTCTAAACGTAGTACAAATTTCATATAATAGTAGATTCTGTCATGGCTCATATACGTATATAATCTCACGTATCTGGAACCAGTTGCCGTTCGTTGTAAAAAATGCACCTAAGGTATCATCCTTTCGTAGACTTTACCGGCTGTCAACGCAGTAATTGCCTTTGACTTAATTTATTTATATAGATATACGCCATTTTTAATTTAACTAGTAAGACATAAGCAATATAGGCTTTTTTTTGTATGTACATAATACAACTGTAAATTAATATTGGTCAAACACTAGCTCAGGGGACTGGGAGACCTCCCTGTGTGTAAATTGACATGAAATAAATTATCTTATCATATCTTAAAAGCACTTTAATTAATACTCTTTTAATACTGACCACAAGTTTATTTTTTCTTTAAAACGTCTTGGAATAATTTGACTAATTTAATGTGTGGATCGTCACTGTTGTTTATAATGGGCTACTTTAAGCTTTGTATTCTTCTTGTACAGTGACTTCATTTCAATCAATCCTTTTCCTCCTTGTTGATTCATGCTTATGCTTTCCACTGCACTCATTGATTACATGTCTTGTTAATCTATTGAGTTCTTTAAGGTTGTTAATACACCAATCGGTTGACCTTATTATTATTATTATTATTATTATTATTATTTATTATTTTTATTTATTATTATTATTATTATTATTATTATTATTATTAGTAGTAGTAGTAGTAGTAGTAGTAGTAGTAGTAGTTGTATAGTAATATGATTTTTTTTATTTCTATTTTTAATTTCTAACGCTACACGTGGTGATAGGCTGAAAAACTCTCCAATCACAGGCTCAATAATTATGGCTTCATTTTGCTCGTCTAAGTCTGTTAAAATTGGCTGATTGATTACTTTGAAGTTGGTTTTACGACTGACAGTTAAAAGCCGTTTTTGTAGACTGAAATGTATTTCTGATTTTTCTTTTTCTCTATCCATAGACGTGGAAATGTTTCTCAGCGATCTCTCAAATCAATCCTTGCAATTGAGGCAAGTACAGAAACGGGATGAACTCTTAGAAACCGTGGTTGAACTTAGGAGAAAACGTAGAGATCACACAGATTCACAGATGCTTATGAATGGTAATAAATCACCAAGACCCAAGAGAAAGAGTTTCCCTTGCGCTGTGTTAAAAGACAGCATGCACTCATACGTGGCGCATTTGCAGAAGACAAGTGTGAACGGAAAACTTAAGCCACCAGGGTCACCCGAGATACAGCGGTCTGTAGACAAACCTCAAATGCGCCCGCGATCTGTTTCTTGTCCTGACATTCTCCTTAACCATTCGTGGAGAACTTCTCTTTCTAAAGTGCCTGAAAACGATGAACTTACCGTAGATTGCGACAAAGGATCGTAACATCCGAGGTTTTTAATATAGGTGCTTTACAAGGTCAACGAGGGTCAACACCGTTTGCAATGGACTCTTCCTGGAAATTTGCAGATTGAGCAAAGGACGTCAACTGAGTGTTGGGTGGTTTCGTCCAAACCTTTAACAAATTGTTCGCTCTAAAAGAGTCAAAGGGGAAAACGCCGCCCTTCGGGTTGCCTTCCGTAGTTCACGAGGGAACTTTTGCAAAGAAGACAACGATTACAGGAACGTCACTGTAAAATACTTGTTTGATATCATGAAGTAATTTTTCCAATTTGCCGGTTCGTATCTTAAATGTGCATTGATTTGCATAAGTAGTGAGAAAGTTGAGAATTCAGCGTCGTGGGCTCAAGTCCACACAGGACTTCAAATTTGGTCATTGCATTTCTTTTAAATCACCAAAGTAACTATACCAAACGCTTTTTATTCTTGCTCATTAAAAATGGAGATTTATGGCGTTCAGGTTGCTCTCCCCGTTGTTGTTGCTTAAAATCCTTAACTTGATAATAACAGCACTGGAAAATGTCAGTCCCATTTTGAACGAGTGTCTGGCGGTTTCTCTCACGTGAAGGCGCTGTTATCTTCAATAAGCCGAGGTAGTTTCCTCTAGCAACTTGTCGAAAAGCGTTGGGGAACGTAGGACCGACTTCTTCTTGTCGACTTGTCTTCTCGTCTTGGGGCAAATATAGATATTATGGACAAGGGCAAAGTTTCCTGCAGTTAGCGTCGAAACGAGAAACCGAGAAAAGATGCGCCAAGAATATCTTTAAATAATTTCTTTTAACCTCTTTCTTTCGCACTTAATCGACAGGACAATTAAGCAATTGTCTCTAATTAAAGACAAATGAAAAATGCAGGTGGCTCCAACGGGATTCGAACTCATGACCTCTGCCGGTGCAATGCTCTATGCTCTACCAACAGAGCTATGAAGCCAAAAAGTTGATCACAGTTGGGAGCAGGTCAATTTTTTTGACTCATTTGCTGCTCGTGAAAGGAGTCAATGAATGAAATGTAAATATTTAAAGTGCGGGTTATAGACGAAATGAAGCCGAACGGAGTACACCTTTTTTGCAGATACGGCGGCCATTTTGATTTCTATTGTTTGGAAAGATATTATGGGATGCTCAGGGGGCAAATTAATATGCATTTGCCCCCTGGGCATAGCTATTTCAAACAATACAAATCAAAATGGCCGCTGTATCTGCAAAAAGGTCTATTAGCCAAAATCAAAAATACCATAATACTCTTTGTTTGTCCCTCCAAAATTCCATTTTCTCTTGGGACCATTGTAAGTCCCAAGAGAAAATAAAAACAATGCTTATGCAAAATTTTGGAGAGACAAACAAAGAGTATTATGGTATTTTTGATATTGGCTAACTGAACGTTGAAGCCGCCGAAATGATGGTTTTAGGCCGCTTGAACTTTTAAGGTGTCTGCAAGAGACTAGAACTTAATCGCAGAAGAAGACGGTGGCCAGTCATTTTCTTCGACTTCGATTTCCTTCTTGTGTTCACTGCTGCCAATCACGAATCACGTCTTCACACATCCCAGCAGATTGTTTATGTATCATCACGTCACGCATTGTCTGGTGAGACAGTGACGTCTTTCGTTCGGTGTGTTAACGTGAATGTCTGTTAACAGTTAACGTCACTATCTCGCTGGACTTTCTAGAATCTGTGAAATGTTCGTCCAATAACGCGCATTGTCTTGTCCCTGAATCCCGCCAAGTGGCCAAGTTATTTTACTGAAATGTCCTGATCATTGCTATCGTTCCATGAGAACTTATTATTTCACCATAGCGGTATTTGAAAGTTATATATCAGAATGATGATATTACAAACAGTTCTCTTTTTAGAAAATGAAGGAACGATCTCGTGTGCTACTTTTTTGTTCTTACCACATTTTGAATTTTGACGTCATCTGGGATCTTATTACTGAACAGACGCAAGGCAACATGAAGTCTTTTTTTAATTGGGCCAAGCATCACTTCGTCTGGATTGTGGTTTCCGTCTTTCAAGATATCTTTAAGAGGAACTAATAAGACATGGACCATTTTATTGAGGGGGGGGGGGGGGGGGGGGGGGGGCTTGGGTGTTGGGGAGAATTGGGCAATTTTATCTTGCTAAGATTTATTTTTTGTTCGCCTTTGGGTTCAATTCCCACCCTGGCCAGAGTTTTTCTCTGCTCTTGAGTGGGCCATATTCATTAGTAGGGCTAACGTTCACATGGTTTACATGGGTAGAAAATAGCACTTAACATCACCCTCTCATAGTTAATCGCATTTTACGTTACGAAAGCTGCTACATCACCCGATTTATTGACTACTTTTTAAACTTCTATTAATATCTACATCGTCTAATGTTTTTTGTTTTTTCTTTTTGCGTTACATTGTAAATGACAAAAAAACAATTTATTTCCCAACTCCCTTCATAACGTTCCCTTGAAGCTGAAGATATATCCTCAGGCACCAAAACCATAGATAAGTATTTTCAAACACACTAGTTACGAGAAATCAACTAGGTCTATTTAACGGCCCACCTTCAACCGACAAGCTCATCGACCGTTTGCTTTTGTTTATGGAAATTCGCATCGCTTATCGTAGCCATCTGATTGGATGGATTTTAGCTTTGGCGGCATTTTCATATATGAAAATTCTTTCACAGCACGCAATGCCTGTCGGTTGAAGGTGGGCCTTTGATTACCAGCTTATTACAACAGAAACTCATTTCGGTTCCCGCGCACGCTATGGTTCCAAATGGTTCCAAAAAACAAAAAGCTTCACGAAAAAATAGTACAGTTCGTTAAAAGTGTTCAAACTGGTTTAAGCCTCCTCGAAAAAACATGTGCTCAAAATAATGGCTCGTACGCAAACGTTTATCTTCATCGTTGTAACCTCCATTTCTCGATGTTATTTTACAGCTGCCGTTCTAAAATTGCTTGAAATTGTTTCCCTGGTGTTTTCCCCATCCTTTAGCAATTACGTTTGCACAAACGAACAACATAAAGTTCTTCACCAAGGTGGCCATTATCTTAAGCCTTGTGAGGGCTGTTTTTTATATGACCTTCTCAATTTTCCAGGCTAAAGCCTGGTAGATGATTGGCTTATTTCATTCACAATTGACATACCAAATTTGGAGAAAAACGTAAGTAACATACTTTTTATACGCCATATGAAACAGCAATAGATGCTTAACAAGATGCAATCATTAATGTGACGTAATTGGTTACCATGCCAACAAAAGAGACATCTAAAAACAGCCTATGTTTTGTTTGTAAAGGCATATATCTCAAAAAATAACTTCGTGACCTCCATTTTTCGTTGCTGGAGAGTGATTAGCTAGGATAAAACTTTCTGGAAAGTTTTAAAAAATTCTCTGCAGCAGATTCATAGGCACCTTCACAAATGAAAAATTTTAAAATGGCTCTGAATCCGCTCCAGAGAATTTTTTTAAACTTTGTTGAGAATTTTGTCTTAGCCTGCTAATCACTTTTCAGCAAGAAAAAATTGGGGTCACCGAGTTTGTTTTTGAGATATAAGCGCTTAAACACAAGCGTTTTTTTATGGTTCTTTTGTTGCCATGGGAATTTATTACGTCACATTAATATGTGCATCAAAGTATTGGTGTTTCAAATGGTACCATAACATTGCCATTAAGTGAAACAGTGTTGTAAAGTTAATGTTTCTAATAACACACTCCCTCCAAATTTTTGAAACCGCGGTTTGAGCTACCTTAATTGCCACGATCCACTTCGTTCCGTCTTTTTCGCGTTGATCATCAAATTAAACTCTCATGAATAAAAATTTCATAATTAAAAAAAAATTGGAAAAGTTGGGTAAAAAAGCGGTTTTGAACAAAGGTTCATGTTTTTTGCCCACCCGAAGACCGAAGTTTAATTAATTACTATGCAAAAACACACTCGTCTTTGTTTTCCTCATAGAGAAATGACCAGTGTTGACACATATAATTTAAAAAATTCAAAATAACTCACGGATTCTTCTTTTTTTAGCCAAATTTGGTGGAAACTTTTTGCACCAGAACATGTAATTTTGAATTTTTCTCCATATTGTGAAATATTTTTGCAAAATTTTGTGCTTACGGTAATTTTTGAAAATTCCTTGGTTTTCATGCTGAATATATTTTTTTTACTGAAAAGCCTATTTTACAACCTTGAAAATGACATATTGTAAGCCACATTGCTAGAAACCAAAATTCCAGGGCCCGATTGTACGAAAGCCGATTAACTTAATCCAGCGTTTTAACCCGGTTTACGCTACAGAAAATTTTTGGCACGGCTCGGGTGAAATTGGCACGGGCCCCAAAAAAAAAGGTTCGGCTCGGATAAAATTTGCAGTGTAAACAACCTTTCAGTACCAAATTTCATCCATGCCGAACCAAAATTCTTACCCGTGCTGGGGCCTTCGACGGTAAAAATTGTGTAGTGTAAACAAAGTTTGCTGTGCTCTTTTTTGGCACCCGTGCCAATTTCACAGGAGCCGTTCCAAAAATTTTCTGTAGTGTAAACCGGGCTTTTGGTTTCATTTTTTCAACTTTGATTGAGGGGTTTCTTTTACTAATTTTTGTTTTTCAAGACTGATTTCTTCTAATGTAAAGTTTTGCTGAATATCAGCGTTGAACAACATTTGCAAGCAGAGAAATAAACTCCTTGGTTAATTTTTCATCCGGGATTAGCGCTAAACGGCTTTTGAACAACCGGACCCATAAATGTTTATTATTTTCACGGGTCTTTAAGGACCCATGTTTTCAACTTGCAATGGTCAGTGCGTGGATCTCAAAGCTTAAAATGCATTTCCAGTTGTGCACTACGTTCACATTTGCTTGACAACTAAAACTGTACTGAGAGGTCGGTTAACTACAGTATCTTAAATATTCTTATCTTGATTTACAGTGTACATCAGTTTTACATCAGTTTCTGCGATGAATGGATCTGGATCAACCACTGAAAGTCAGGTTGCTAACGCTGTAAATTTAATCAAGAAGTTGCAAATCATCCTCTTCGTAGTCACAATTGATCAGAATTTGCCGAGATATCGACAGACCACCCAGAGTCTCATTTCCATTGAGGTATGATCGGGATGATGAAAAGTGTGAAAGCAGTTTAACACAATGGTAAACCAAGCGTGAGATCTGCGATAACACAGCCAAAGCAACAAAGATGCAAACTAAGACTGGAACTAAGCTCAGAGCACCCAGCTCGATCCATTGTAAAACGCGAAAGAGGTTTTGATTGGGTCCGGCAGGCTCGATTCCCTCCGACAAATAAGTTGCCTCTGCCAAGCTGAACGTGCAAATCGCAACCAGACTCACAAGCGAAATAGTTTCAAAGAAGTTGGCTTTGAGGTCACGAAAAGGCCTTAGTGAAAGGTGGTGGACAAGGATCATGATGCATGCCATATCTAAAGTGACGAATCTTGTGACAGAGTCTATAACAAAGGTGTGAATTGTTATCAAGATAAATCTACGACCAGTTAGAATGCTCTCCCAGTAAAGTGTCCCACTGTCATTACCGGACGGCTCACGAAATGCTTCATGGAGGACCTTCTTGATTTCTTCCGCATCCTCGAGATTCCATATGAAGGGCACATCTTCGTTTTCTGATTTTCTGCAGTGACGAACGAGCCACAGGAGAAGACAGGGCAGAGGAAATGCACATGCTATCAAGAATTCCTTTGCTGACACTTTGTCTTTGGCGAGCATCAGTGATCCCCAAAAGAGAACCAAAATAAGAGGAATAACGAAGACCATTATGAAACCAATGAGAATGTACTGCCACCATTGCCAACATTGGATGTTTCCATCTATAAAAAGACGCCAGCTTATCCCTATGGGAACGCAGTGCATGAGTTTAAGGGTTGTATCTGCCAACGTTTCGTATCCAAGCAACAGTGTTTCCAAGGCAACGGCCAGGTACAGCGTCAACTTCGGTGGAGAGATTTTCTTACTTGCAGCCCAATGGATGATGTAGATGAAGCCAATGGCGAAGAATATTGCAAAGAATTTTAAGCAAAGAAAAAGCTCTTTGGTGACTACATTGAGACCAGGAAATGGACAATCGATGCTGCCGTACAATGTCTTTACCTGGAAATTAAAAATCGCTATGACTGATGGGATAAATGGCAACAGGTGTAGGGTTTCCTCTGGTGACTTTAACATCAGCAGTTCCGCGACTTGATAAAAATAGAAAATAATTTTTAGATATCCAGGATCATGTGTTTCGTCGTCGGCTTCACGTGCAGTTAATGTTTGTGTATCGTCGTGTTCAGGGAGTTCCTTAAACCAAAAAGTTTGTTTATACAAAACAGAAAAAATGGGAGGTTTAAAAACGAAATAGGCTGCAAACGCAACGATGTAGATGATGGTCGCTACCCAAAACCAATGATTATGACAGTTTTCGTTCTTTCTACATGACGTCGAATGTAGGGCCTCGCTGTATCCTTTGCAACACTGTCCACACAGTGTGCCTGATCTGTTACCATAACAAGCATTGTAAGGTTGACGGGTGGAATCAATAGGGCTGATGCAGTAATCTTGTGGACAGGGAAAAAACTGTATTCTTGAGAGGTCTTTTGATGTAGGCAATCCCCAGAAGTTCTGTTTGGCTTTAATGCTACCACTTTCGCACGATGCACCGTAAGGACATTTTCGACACAAAGTATTCTTGACGACATTCAGACCAGCTGTCATTCCTCTCTTCAGACTGTAAAAATCACTGGCGCATTTGTCACAAAACATTGTGATGTAATTCAGCTCTATCGAACACGTGGTAAGGTTGTTACCTAGTGAAAACTGAAAATTTTCTGTTTTGTTTGCTTCATCCATTTTCATGTTTTTTCCTGATGGACATCGAAACGTGGTTAAAGCGTCAACGTTTAGTGAGCATGCTCTCGTTATCCTGAAGATTGGATTGAATTTTCTGTTCATGTTCGCTATAAAAGATGAGTTGCTAATCCTTACTAGGCCAGCACTCTCAGAATGCACAAAGCTCCCTGTACTTGAAATTTCAGTACAGTTTTTACTATCATCAAGGAAGGTGCTATCCTCGATGCTGAGGCTGCCATAACCGGTCTTCATATACACGTGACCGCCGGCTGTAAAACCTTGGTTGTCTTTGAAAGTACAGTTCTTTAAAGTAACATTTCCATTCAACAAGTTGAGAGCCCCCCAAATACCAACGTTACCTTCGAAGCTGCTGTCTTCAAATGTAACAGGGATTTGATGTGAATTATTCCATAAAAATATACTTTTATGATTCGGGAGTCTTAAGCAGAAATCAGGAGGATCTTCGTCCGAAAACTGGATGTCCACAGTTGCTCTTTCATCCAGTTGATAGACATACTGGGAATTATTTATGAATTTGCAGTTCTTTACGACAATTTTCCCACGAACATTCTTTTGAATGGCCACATACAGAGCACTATTGTGTAATCCCTTGAAGGTTACGTTCTCAAGAAACACAAGGGCCCTTATGAAGTTGGGTCTCCGTGTGTCATAATTTTGGACCCGGAAATTGACCGAATATCCGGAACCTTTTGTCTCATTGCCCCCAACAATCAAGGTGTTCTTGACAAATAAATACTGCTCGCCTGTTGAGCAATTGGTATTACAATTCAGACAAACATTAGTTGCCATAAAGATACCGTTTCTGTTGTTCCCTAGCACGCATTGGTCCAAGGTCACTTTAATACCAACTATACCCGGAATTAGTTTAGGAGGTGCACTGGCCGTAATTGCACGTCCATATGAGCAATTAATTGTTACTTTCTTTAGCTGTACGTCAAATCCTCCGTATACAAAAAGAGAATTCTCGTTGTTTAGAAACGTTACGTTTAGTAAAGATAACTTTCCAATGCTGAAAAGTTCGAAGATTCGAAAGGACACAGCAAAGCCATTGCGCTCATGGCCAAGTTCTCGAAATGTGGAATCGGTTATAGAACCATAAACACGCACTCTGTTCCAAGCAGATGCTGACCTGACATAAACGGAGCCAGATATGTTTCTATCCTCCGAGGTGACATTAAATCGCCCAACCTTACCCATGAAAAAACATCTGGAAATATTGATGGAAAAACTCTCGTTGATCAACTGGACAAAGACGGAAATGTTATTGTACAAAAATTCAGTATCACTGACATCAAGAGATGATTTGCTATGGCAGAGGGATTTATTTAATTCAAAAGCTGTATCGCAATTTATAAAGCGGCAGTTGGATATGACGACATGGGAACAGCCGACATTTAGTATACGGACTCCATTGTTATGAAACACGAGATTTGATAACTTTAACCTGAAGATTCCGTATTCTGCAGCTCTTCGAAAGACCAGACCATCCTTGTAAGGACAAGAAATGTGCGCTTGGGACATCCAACCTTGTATTGTCACACTTTTGTCCAAAACATCAGCTAGGTTCGTTATATTTCTCAAAGCGCAGCTGTATGGATCTGAGTCACTGTTCCTGCCATCTAAACAAACTTTCCCTCCATCGCTAACCTTCCGCAATGCCAGTGATAGAGTTTTGCATGACTGGGTCTTGGAACCACAAAACGATGAGTCTTGGCCGCTTTGACGAGAAACGAAAACACATTCTCTTAGATAGTCGTCTGAATCTGCAACTGAAATATTCCAAAGTTACGATTAAACCCGACGGATGGCAACATGTGCTCGTTACTCAATAGCCCTTTTCACGGTTAGTAAGTAAGTAAGTAAGTAAACTTTATTTAAACACGGAAAATCATCAGTTAAGCTAAAAAAAGTAAACAAACGCTTTACTTGCTTGATTGTGTGTTTGAACTGCCCAATAGAGTCAGCATTTCTTAAGTATTGGGGCAAATTGTTCCACAAACAGGCCCCGCTATAACAGAAACTTCGTTTCAAATAATTAATATTTGTCTTGGGTAGAGTAAGTTTACCCTCTAAGTTTCTCAAGTTATATTCAGCATCTCTTTGACTGAAAAGGCGTTGAAAGTATTCCGGGGCAAGATCATGAATTGTTTTATACATAATTAGTGCTTTCTGTTTTTTACGTCGAAGAGACAGCTTCTCCCACTTAAGAGTATCGAGAAGGAGGTTGAAGCGTGTGTCAAAGGGTAATTACTCGGGCCCGCAGGGGCACGAGTTATGAAATGCGTTTGATATATTTTTTTTTTTTCCTGTGCAGCAAAATGCACAATAGAAAAACGTGGCAGTGTTTGATTGGGCAATGCACAATAGAAAAGCACGTGGCGGTGTTTTGATTGGGTAATGCACAATAGAAGCCACGTGGCGCTGTTTACATTGGTTATTTAAAGCAAACTACGTAATCCAAGATCATGAAGAGCACTGTGATGCGTTGCTTGGGATTACTGAAGATCGACGTTGCGTTGGCTTAATCGATTTCTTCTTGGGGCGCTCAAAACACATAGAAAGAAAGGCATAGGCTTTTCGCGGTAGACCCACACTAAAAGATGTCAAGCGTCAGCTTCGAAACAAGTCGTTCCGCGAACTGAATGAAACAAGAATATACTCGAATGAAACTGAAATGGACGCAACTATTGAAAGTGATACATGTCAAAATACAAATTCTTTAATGAGCAGCGAGAACTACTTTGAAGATAACAGCGACAAAGAAAATAACTCCACAAACAAATGGACGCCATATTGGAATCTTCTGAAGACAAAGTAAAAACATTGGCACAGCGAACAAAAGGCCTCACGCTTGTACCATTTTCACCGCGAACAAACAGCCTCCAGCTCAGTGTACCATTGACTACGGAGAGAATTTTTTCTTGTCTATTGCGTTTTTTTGTTTTTATTGTTAAACAGTTTGTTTCTTGTAGTGGTCTAAGTTATATCCTTTGTTCAACTAGCCATATTATTGATCGTGTTCACTGCCATCTTGTGTATATAGTTCTGTTCTAGTTTTACAAGATTTGATGTCATCAGTGGAGACTGTGATCAGCTCTTTAGAAAATAAATGTGATGTAGTTTGAAAGGCTGAACAGTTATTTGATTCTCAATGGTAATAGACTTAATTCCAAAGGAGAAATACAGGTCTCGATGAGCACAAGTATGTTTACTTTAGTTCTGATTTGCGTGTGCATTGACATAGACGTGCCGGAGAACCGAGCAGAATTACAGAGAAAAGGCTGAGACGTCTATTTTATAACAGCAGAAAAAGGAGGAAACTTGCTGGAACGTATTTGGTTAACAATGTACCGAGGTCATCCACATTTCATCGTATTACAAGCCAAGGAGATCACTTGCTCGTAAACACAACTATAGGACCTACCTCAGGTATGCGTTTAAATGTAAGCACGTCACGGGTATGTAACACTTTCCAAAAGCGTGGATGAACAGGTAAATGCAAAATGATGTTTGAAACATCGAAGCATGTTCCTTAAACTCAAAAGTGTGTTTGTATTTTTAAAAATATTAGCAACACTTGTGCTATCCAGACCATTTAGAAAATGAAAGTTAAATTCAATACAGAAATCAGGAATTCCCTGTACGATTTGTAACAGAATGTTGTTGTTTTGTTTTCTCAGAAAAGGAACGTACTTATTTTGAATTCAGGGTGAACTATTTACACAGAGAGGTAGAGTGACCAATCAAAACAGAGTTTGTAATTGGAAATCTAAACATCTTCGAGATGCAAAACTTGTGAACACGTAAACCTGAAATATTGCAAATCATAATGCTGACAAACCCAAAAGCGAAGGAAATGGATCATACATAGGACGTTTTGAATATCTGAATGATTTTGGGTCAGATTAAAGCGATGTATTGTTAAAAATTCCCAAGTTATCCCTTTTCGAGTTAATTAGTAATGGAAACAAGTCTTAGTAATAAATTGGATTAAGGAAGAACCAGTGATTATAAAGCTTAGTAATTGCCATGGTTCGTATGTAACACATGTAATCATGAAAAGATTCACGGAAAACGGAATTTGAAATGTTATACAGTGGTAAGTATTTGAAGGTAAAATAGGTATTAGTAGACTTTATGCTTCGATGTATTGTACACATAAACAAGTATCTGTTCTTCTCTTTAGATGAGATTTTACTTCCCTATCAGTAAAATATGGTTAATGGAACGTGACCGTACGAAAAGGGCTATTCATGTCGGCCGTTCAAGGTCATACAATCAACAGTTTTGTTGTAAATAAAACGAGGACATATAGACTGTTCCTAGATCTCAGATTATAACGTACACCTGCATTGGCCAAATCTGTTAAAGCCTCATTCATTACTGCTAAAGAGCACGTGTAATGCTTACCTGCTACATAGTAGAACCTGTGCAACTGGCTACTTTAATAGACAGGGTCTAGCTATAAAAGCCTCAGTTAGCTGTCCAAGGTTCACTTGGCAGTTTGTCTTCTATAGTAAATCAACTAGCTGTTTGCAATTTGTCAAAGTTTTCCCCCTCCCTCTCTCCCTTTGTAGATGGGTTGGATATATCGCTTTGCCATCATTAAAATTGGGTCGCTCCTGCGTTTGTGGTTGAGTCTGCGCAGCGACTTCCCCCAAGCTTGTTGGCTCGTTGCCTTTGTACATTGCTCACTAGCCAATACTCTTGTCCGATCCAGCACTTCCTGTTTACCACTCAGTTCGTAGTGCTGGGGAGATAAGTGAGGTTGTTCTATGTCACGCAATCTGGAAGTCGCATAGGCTAATCAGCCGCAAGGCAGTGTTCCCCTCAAAAAACGTCAATACGTCTGTTGTCTCGTTCCATTGCACCTTGCGTTATGTGTTTAAAAACTAATTATGCATGTTGATACCAAGGAACAGTGACATTAATGGTTAATATTCCTTGACAGGCTTCTCACCGTTCAGAGAGTTTGCGTTCACATTTTTATCTTTATTTCTCGAGAGTTTCAATACACAAAGCGAAATAACAATGACAGGCCAAGTGACCCACACTACAGTATTCTATCTTTTCTCCTGCCCTTACCATTCCGGAAACGAAACACTATTTTTTTGACACCGACTCCGTTTACATACAGAGGTTATTTTTCATTAGACAAGAGGTTTGGAAATAGAATTCAAATAAAAAATATTTCTCTTCGAAACGTTCAGTTTGTAAGTCGCTTTAATACTGCATTCGCTATCAAGCGCGGTGCGAGTCAACAATTAAAACAAGTGATTTTAAGAGAGGATGGGAGACTGAGAGAGACGAAAAAAAAAAGTTATTTACCAGCAAAGGGTCGGTCCGTATAGCAAAAAACTGTGACATCGGTCTTGAAAAAGCTGCCCTCGGGCAGCAATTTCCAGGCCTCGGTCACAGTTTTTCCCTATACGGACCACCCAGCTGGCAAATAACATATTTATTTTGACAATTGGGTGCATATTATTGTGAGCATTTAAATGACAACAAATGGTATTTTAAATATTTGATTCTCGTGCTATGGATTCATTTGGCATGGCCATCCTCAAGGAACTTGTGTACTTCTGAAAGTATTTTCAAGTGTTGAGATATAGTGCACATCTTCACGTGACAAAGTGGTTTTTACGTGCACCACTGCGCGAACGTTTGGTCATCTCGGAATGTTTTCATATCTTACCTTCGTTTCTCTCTCATTTTTTTCAGCAAAAGATCAGTGTTTCGATGAATCATTTCGTTTCATCTTAAACCGTTCAATTAGCGTTTCCTTTCTCAAACACCGAGCAAGAATACCCATCGATCAGTAAAAAACAATGTGCTTAGCCACTTTGGAATGAATACACTATTTTTACCTCATTTCCATGGTCCAGTGGTCATTGTCACCATCTGTAATGAAGATAATCTGGGTCCGGGTATTCACTACATACACAGTCGAACATCATGAGAATCACCATGTAAGGCCGATGTAAGATGGACAGACTTCTCTCTTTTCTTTTCTTTAGTGCTAAACTGACGATACACCACTGTACTTTTGCAGGCCCGAGTATAGGCTACTTGTAGCCTCTTGTTTAGTAATTACCCTAGCTGCGCGATTTTGTCATTTTTGCAGCTAATCACTTGACGGGCCACTTGACCAGTCCCAGACAGGACTGCAATAATCAAAATGCGGTAATGTCAAAGCGTTATAAATTTGAAGCGCAGTGTTAGCT